>NW_016107411.1:4195679-4249105 GCF_001604975.1 Cebus imitator | reverse complement strand
AAAAAAAAAAAAAAAAAAAAAAAAAAAAAAAAAAAAAAAAAAAAAAAAAAAAAAAAAAAAAAAAAAAAAAAAAGCTAGAGGAATCATGTTACTCAACTTCAAACTATACTTCAGGACTAGAATAACCAAAACAGCATGGTACTGGTATAAAAGTAGGCACACAGACCAATGGAACAGAATTGAGAGCCCAGAAATAAGGCCACAAACCTATAACCATCTTAACTTCAATAAAGGTGACAAAAACAAGCAATTGAGAAAAGAATTCCTATTCAATAAATGGTTCTGGGATAACTGGCTAGCCATATGCAGAAGATTGAAGCTGGACCCCTTCCTTACACTATATACAAAACCCAACTCAAGGTATATTAAAGACTTGAATGTAAAACCCAATCTATAAAAACTTTGAAAGACAAATCAGGCAATACTATCCTGAACATAGGAATGGACAAAGGTTTTATGGCAAAACTACCAAAAATAATTGCAACAAAAGCAAAAATTGACAAGTGGGATTAATTAAACTTAAGAGCTACTGCACAGCAAAAGAAACTGTCAACAAAGTAAACAACCTACAGAATAGGAGAAACTTTTGAAAACTATGCATCTGACAAAGACCTAATATTCAGCATTAGAAGGAGCTTAAATAAATTTACAAGAAAAAAAAAACCAACCCCATTAAAAAGTGGGCAAAGAACATGAACAGACATTTCTCAAAAGAGCATATACGTGCAACCAATAAGCATATGAAAAAAAACCCCAATATCACAAGGTTGTGGAGAAAAGAGAACACATATATTGTTGGTGGGAGGGTAAATTAGTTCAACCATTGAGTAGAGTAATATGGCAATTCCTCAAAGAGCTAAAAGCAGAACTATCATTTGACCCATACAATCCCATTCATCCCAGATGAATATAAATCATCCTACCATAAAGACATATGCACACGAATGTTCATTGCAGCACTGTTCACAATAACAAAGACATGGAATCAACCTAAATGCCACCAATGACAGATAGGATAAAGAAAACATGGTACATTTACACCACAGCATACTATGCAGCCATAAAAACAAGATCCTGTCATTTACAGAAACATGAATGGAGTTGGAGGCCATTATCCTTAGCAAACTAACACAGAAACAGAAAATCAAATGCCATGTATTCTCATTTATAAGTGGGAGCTAAATGATGAGAACTTAGGAACACAAAAAAAGGAAACAACAGACACTGGGGTCTATTTGAAGGAAGAGAGGGGGAGGAGGGAGAGGAGCAGAAAAGGTAACTATCTGATACTAGGCTTAATACCGGGGTGATAAAATAATCTGTACAACAAACCTCCATGACAGGAGTTTACCTATGTAACAAACACTCACATGTACCCCTGAACCTAAAATAAAAGTTAAAACAATAAAGTGTACAATACGATGTTTTTTATGTACTCACTTGTATGTGCAAGTAACACCACAGTCAATTTTAGAATATTTTTATTACCTCAAAAGAACCCTGTATTATTTAAGTATCACACTTCTTTTCCCTCCAACCAACTCCTCCCAGACCTAAGCAACAAATAATCTACTTTGTCTCTGTATTGCCCTGTACTGGACATTTTACATAAATAAAATTACATGGTCAGGGGGGAAGGTCAATGAAGAGTTGGCTTTTTGAAAAAATAAACAAAATAGAAAAATATTTAGCTAGACTAAGAAAAAAGAAAAGACTCAAATAAAATTGGAAATGAAAAAGGAAGTATTACAACTGTGATACCACAAAATACAAAGGATAATAAGAAACTATTATGAATAATTACATACCAAAAAATTGGATAGCCTAGAAATAAATAAATAAGACACAACCTACCAAGACTGAATGATGAAGAAACAGAATATATGAACAGACTAATAACAGGTAAGGCTATTGAAACAGTAATAAAAGTCTCCCATAAAGACAAAGACCTAATGATCTTACAGCTTAATTCTACCAAATATTTAAAGAACTGATATCAATCTTTCACAAATTCCTCCAAAAACTTAAAGAGAAGGAAATATTTTCAAACTATTTTTACAATGCCCTGTAACCAAAACCAAACAAGGACAACAAGAAAATAAAACTACAGGCCAATATTTATAATGAATATAGATTTAAAAAGTCTTCAACAAAATACAAGCAACCTGAATTCAACAAAACATTAAAAAGATCATACACCATGATCAAGTATGTTTTATCCCTGGGATATGAGGATGATTCAACATACACAAATCAATAAATATAATAGATCACATTAACAGAATGAAGTACAAAAACCATATGATCATCTCATCAGCTGCAGAAAAAAGCGTTTGACAAAACACTCAACAGATCAGATAGAGAGGGAATGCATCTCAAAGCAAAAAAGGCTGTATATAATAAGCCCACAGCTAACATTACACTTAACAGTAAAAATCTGAAACTTATTCCTCTAAGATACAGACAAGACAAAAATGCCCACCCTCACCTTTTCTAATCAATATAGTACTGGAAGTTCTTGCCAGAGCAATCAGTCAAGAGAAAGAAATAAAAGACATCCAAAAAAAGAAATGAAGTGAGATTATTATTGTTTGCTGACATGATCTAACATGTAGAAAATCCTAGAGATTTCACTATTAGAACTAATAAATAAATAAAATTAAGTCACAGGATACAAAATGAACACACAAAATAAGATTTCTATACACTAAAAAAGAATTATCTTAAAAAGAAATCAAGAAAATAGTATTATTTACAACGGCTACCAAAAAAAAAAAAAAAAAATTATCTTAAAAAGAAATCAAGAAAATAGTATTATTTACAACGGCTACCAAAAAAAAAAAAAAAAAAAAAAAAAAAAAAAACCTTAGAAATAAAGTTAACCAAAGAGTGAAAGACTTGTACACTGGAAACTATAAAATGATGATGAAAGAAACTGAAGAAAACACAAATAGATGAAAAGATATCCCATGTTCACAGATCAGAAGAATTAATGTAGCTAACATGTCCATACTACCCAACTCAATCTACAGATTCAATGCAATCCCTATCAAAATTCCAATGTCATTTTTATAGAAATAGAAAAGAAATCCTAAAATTTATATGGAATCACAAAAAATCCTGACTAGCCAAGGAAATTGTGAGCAAAAAAAGAGCAAAACTAGAGGCATCACACTACCTGATTTTAAACTATACCACAAGTGATAGTAATGTTACTAACATAAAAATAGATTCACCTACCAATGGAACAGAATAAAGAGCCCAGTAGTGAACCCACATGCATATGGTCATTTGATTTTCTACAAAAATGACAAGTATACATATTGGGAAAAGGACATTCTCTCCAATAAATGGTGTTGGGAAAACTAAATATTCATAGACAGAAGAATAAAATTGGACACATCTCACACCACGTACAAAAACAACTCAAAATGGATTAAAGACTTAAATACAAGATTAGAATCTGTAAAATTGCTAGAAGAAAACAAGGGGAGAAACTACATGGCATTGATCTAGACAATGGTAGTTTAGATTTAACCCCAAAAACACAGGCAGCAAAAGCGAAAATAGACAAATGTGATTTCCTCAAAATTAAAACCTTCTGCACAACAAAGGAAATAATTCATAGGGTAAAGAGACAACATACAAATTGGAAGCAAATATTTGCAAGCCACACATCTGATAAGAGGTTAATATCCAAAGTAGTAGGAACTCGACTCTATAAAAACAAATAATTAGATTTAGAAATGGGCTAGAGATCTGATTAAATATTTACATTTCTCAAAAGAATACATACAAAAGGTCAACAGACATATGAGAAGTGCTCAACATCACTAATAGTTAGAGAAATGCAAATTAAAACCACCATGAGATATCACCTCACATCTGTCATAATTACTATCACAAAAAAAACAAAAGGTAACAAAAGTTGGTGAGGATGTGGAAAAAACGGAACCATCATACACTGGTAGCAGGAATGTAAATTAGGATACCCATTATAAAAAACCGTATGGAGGTTCCTCAAAACCTAAAAATAGAATTACCATATGATCCAGCATTCTCGCGTTTGGGTAGTTACCCAAAAGATTTGAAATCAGTATGTCAAAGAGAGATCTGCCCTTCTATATATATTGCAATGGTATTCACTGTAGCCAAGTTATGGAATACACCTAGGTGTCCATGAACAGACAAATGGATAAAGAAAATGTGGTATATATACACAATGGAATATGAGTCAGCCTTTAAAAAGGAAGAAATGCTGTCATTTGTGACAACATGGATGGAACTGGAGAACATTATGTTAAGTGAAATAAGCCAGGCACAGAAAGACAAATACTACATTATCTCACTTATATGTGAAATCTAAAACAATTGAACTCAAAGAAGCAGAGAGTAGAATAGTGGTTATCAGAGACTGGGTGGGGTGGAGGTAGGGGTGGGGGGCAGAGGAGGCAGATGATGGTCACATGGTCTAAAGCCTCAATTACCCAGAGGGAGTATGGGTTTTTTTAAATTTTGAGATATATTGCACAGTGTAGTGAATATTATAAATAATAATGTATTGTACATTTCCAAATCCCCAAGAAAGTAAATTTCAAATGTTTTTATCACAAGAAAATGTTAAGCATTTGAAGTGATGGCTATGTTAATTACTTTGATTTAATTATTCTGCATTGTATTCATGAATCATATTACTTTGTGTCCCTAAATATATACAACCATAATTTATCCATTTGCAATTAAAAATAAAAATTTTTAAAGAAACTTTCTTTTCATTAAAAAAATAGAAAAACAAAGGGATGATGGTGGTAACAGTGTAATCAAAAGAGAAAAATGGTTCTCCCCTGCAAATTAGAGATGTTTTTCAAAGGGAAGAAACTGAGTTTAGTGTTGAGAGAGGAAGAGAAATCCCACCAGAATGAGAGAAAAAGGCCATTCCACACATATAACCATGCAACATTTGCAGAGCATGGGCCATCCAGAGAGCACCAGGGAGCTCTGTGCGGCTGGCTGGGCCAGAGAGCCGGGAGAAAGGTCTGTGAGCTAGTGGGGAGGTGGGGTGGTAACAGAAGATCTACAGGAAAGGTGGTCTGGGTCAGAATGTAAGGATTATTTATTTTTCAAGTCTGTTTCCTCCTTGGCACTAAAAGCATTTCAAGAACAGCAGCTATTTTATGTATTATAATTTATTATTAGGATTGTATTTACTCATTTTTTTACCTCCAGCATAATTATCCAGTTGGTCTGTGGGGAGCTAAGAAGGGAAGTAATGTCAGATACTTACATTTTGTTACTTAGAATTGTTCTAAATTTAATCTTGTGAGGGGGCAAAAGAAGCACATATGTAAGTATTTTTGTCCTGGATATTGGCTTGCAATACCAATTTCAGTTCTTAAATAGGGCAATCATTATTATTCAGAAAAGAGTAATGTATAATAAAGGATAAAGACTGCATTTATTAGCAAGCACTTAGCTTAATCAGCCTCATAGTTACCATTGGCCAGACAAGTGCTTATGAATTATGACATTGCTTTTGGCAAAACTATTTATCTGTGTGACACGATATGTCACTTTTGAACTTCAACTTGACATCCATAAAATTACATTTTCATCAAACCGAAAGATCAAGCTTTCTGTGCTGACTCACTTGGGTCAACATTTTGCAAATGCCTAGATTTACCACTTGAACCATAAACCCTTTGTGAATAATTTTGTGTGCTGATGTTTGATAGCCTAGGGCACAGATCATAATTTCTGAGCAGAAGAAGAGGTGTCAAAGCAAAATGCATTTCCTTTCTGCATACAGGATGACTTATTCCAAAGTGTATTCTCATCAAGTCATTTTAAAATCACTGGATAAACACTAACTTTGTTGAACTCCAAAACAGAGTAAACAACATCAGTGGTGTGTCCTTTATTTCTTAGAGATTAGGAAGGCACATCACTTCTACTGCCAGAGGATTTTACTGGTGCAATAGACGCTTCCTACTACTTGGTGATTCTCTTAAGGTTAGATCTAATTTTTGGTTCTTTAAAAATAAGCAATGAGGGTTGGGTGTGGTGGTTCACACCTGTAATCCAGCACTTTGGGAGGCTGAGGCAGGCAGATTGCTTGAGGCTAGGAGTTCAAGACGAGCCTGGTCAACATGGCAAAACCCCTTCTCTATGAAAAATACAAAAATTAGCCAGGTATAGTGGCACACACGTGTAGTCCCAACTACTCAGTTGGCAAAAGCATGAGAATCACCTGAAACTGGGAGGGAGAGTTTGCAATGAGCTGAGACAGTGCCACTGCACTCCAGCCTGGGCAACAGAGCAAGACTCTGTCTCAAAAAATAAATAAATAAGCAATGAGGTAGAAATTTCAGGACTGACCAAAAGACGTAGAGGTGAATCAAGAGTTATTCTATTCTGACTTCTCTCCTCAAAATAATCTTATGCAGCTTTCAAGTATTACCGCCCTTGTCTAAGCCCTCTATGTGGTGATGCTTTATTTCATATGAACAAGCAGATTTCAACCTCTCACCCGGTAAGTAGATGTAGAGGATTTAGCCCTCAGACAAGTGCCTACTTGAAAAAAAAAAAAATGATCCAATGCCCCTTGTAATCTGTTTAGACAGAAATGACTGGCTGTGATGAACTCCAGTCACGACTCAGTCACCCCATTCAAGAATTATTGAATGAATCATGTTCCTCACTGATCTTTGCTAACCATGTTAAAGAGCAATCTGGCACCATTTTCTGGAACAACATTTCTCACGGTAATTTTGCAAGTATTATATATGCCATTTGGTGCAATGATGCATATTTTGTCTCCTGAAAAGGGTACATACCAATTTTAGTGATATTTACATAACAACTGTTTGTTAGCTCCAAATCTTTCCCAAGATGTGGGAAACATTAAATATGGTGACTATTATGGTGAGTTCACTAAGGGCTCCTGGAACAAATGGTGGCAGAAGTTCTCATTGCAGACAGAATGTTTGAGGGCAAACCTTTGGGGAGGACATTACCCCAGAAACCACCTGAAATTAGACTGTAATTGACAGAGTTGACTGGGATAACTGCAAAGGTGAAAGAGAAGGTACTTGGGGTTTTAGAGATATCTACAAGAACCACTCAAATCATAACTAAGATGATACTGAATTTGGGGAGGAAGGTTGGACTTAGTGTCAGATATTCAGCACTTAAAATCTCTCATTGATAAGACCTGTCATAAGCAGTTTGAGTAATATTGCTATAGACCTTGCAGAATCTCAAATGTTAAAAGGCACACCTTCTAAATGAGGTGATTGACAAAAAGATATATCACTTATGATACTTTATGTTGCAACTAACAGAAAATGTAATTGGGCCTAGATTAAATAGCAAAGAAGATTAGCTCACCTAACTAGAAAGTTCAGAGATAAAGAGGGGCTTAGGCTGGGCTTGATGTAGAGCAACTCAACTATATCACAAAACATGCAATTTCTTGCCATCTCTCTTCTCTGCCTCTCCCAGGGTCCACTTTCTTCTAAGCCTGCTTCCCTCATTGTCACAGGTACCTTCTAGGGCTGCATACTTGCTTAGTTAAGCTCAGGGACAAAGAGCAGCTTTCTAGGTACTACCCACAGAACATCAAGTAAGCTCTCCTTCCAGAAGATTCCAGAAACTTCTTTTTAACTCTCATTGATGTGAATCCTGTGCCGAACCCAGAACCAATCAATGTGACTAGTAACCGAGGCAGAGATCCTGTCAAGTCAGACTTTGAGTCTAAGACTGGGAATTTTTCCCTTCTAACAATTGTCTATAGTCCTTTATTTGAGGTTTTTACCTTGGGCCAATTTCAAACAGACTGTGCAGGGAAGTAACCACTAAAAGACTTCCTCGAAGGTTGCAACCCGCTGCAGCTTCATGAAAGAAATCACCATTTCTGCTCTCAGCAGGGAGAACATAAAAGAGGTTCCTGAGAAGAGTCGGGAGAATCAGGCTTCTCTTAGCTCTGACCTTAGCTTCAGCTGAGTCTTTTACGTTCTTTGCTTTTGCTTGCACTAACTTTAGCTTGGAAAGGAAGCTTTTCAGACTGCTAGACCTTAAGCCACTTTGGATTATAGACTATTCCATAAAAGGCCTCTTCAACAAAGTTGTGGGTTTTTTTTTTCCTTTCTTTTCAATTTCAAGCTAAGCCTACTACTGTCTTTATAGGCATAAGATCTAAGCACCAAACTACAGCAAGCCTTAGGTCAATCAGCTATTCTACTACTGGAAATAAGAACAGATAATTTTCTAGACTTGAATAGTGAGACATCATTACTGTCCACTCAACTTCCTGGGTTCAGACAATTACACATTTTTAGGTGTCTTCATTTCAAATACTCCCATTAACAGTTGCAAACAACAAAAGTGGTTTTTGACAATCCTAAATAAAAAGGGAAATTGTTGAAAAGTTATTGAGGGCTCATGGAACAACAGGAAGTTGGAGTAACCCCAGCAATTTGGGAGGCCAAGGTGGGCAGATCAGGAAGTCAGGAGTTCGAGACTAGCCTGGTCAATATGGTGAAACCCTGTCTCTACTAAAACTATAAAAAATTAGCCAGGTGCGGTGGCACACACCTGTAGTCCCAGCTACTTGGGAGGCTGAGGCAGAAGAATTGCTTGAACCCAGGAGGCAGAGGTTGCAATGAGCCAAGGTCGTGCCACTGCACTCCAGCCTGGGCAACAGAGCGAGACTCCAACTCAAAAAAAGAAAAGAAATTAAAAAATAGATACTGTACTAATTAGGATATGGATTCTGTTTCTTCAACAGATGCCAAACAACAGTGACTTAAACAAGATAAAAGTTTCACTTCTCATTGATGTGGAGAGAAAGGGTGCAAGGGGTGTGGGCTGTTCTTCCCTGGGCTCCTTCCACCTGTCTTTTCATTGTCTAAGAGGTTGTCTTCATTTGCATGGCTGCAGCACTAGCACCACATCCAGGCTCCAGTCCATAAAAAGGAGAAAGAGGAATTAAAGAGTAAATGGCTTCCTTCTAAAGATGGGACCTAAAAGTTATGTACATCACATCCACTTACAGCCAACTGGCCAAAAATAGTCACAGGGTCTCTCTTAGCTGCAGGAGAGCCAGAAAAATCTAGTCACTAGATGGCAGCTAAATGCCTAACTAATACTTGGGGTCTATGAAGTCTATTTCTAAAAAGGAAAAAAGGAGAGTGGACGTGGGAGAATTGGCAGTCTCTGCCACAGTAACCAGGGAAACTCTGGATGACAAAGAAGCAGAAGAAACAATATCTTTAAGGAAGAACAGTCAACCTAACAGCACTGCCACCATTAACATAATACATTATTTCCTACTGCCGTGAATAAATACTAGCTGTCTATTTATACTTTTAGTCACTTACTTGAGGGCCAGAGTCCTGGGCCACAGTATCTGATTGCCCATGCCAAATTTCTGTGTGCTCATGTCCTGGCATCCAAGAATGGTGCCATGGAAATCCTGTCTCCCACCAAGACTACATCTAATGAGGGATTCTTCAAAAATAAGGGAGATTAAATACTAGATGACCAAATAAAAGTGGAAAATGTCCACTATGGATGAATATATAGTTTCACAACTATCTTTTATCATCTCATTAATCTGCTTAAAATTAATGGATCTTGGAGGGATCGTGGTTGTTGTTCATGGCCTAGAAAATACGCAGATGTAATTCTAGCAACAGCAGTGAACTCTACTAGATTTTTAAGAAATTTACGGAAATACTTTGGGGGGATGATTTATGAGTCAAGGAAGGAGCTTTTGTATTCCTATAACCTCAAGACATGGGGAGAGGGCTTTCCATTTGTTTTAGAAAACATTATTTCATCAAATAAATCTTAGACTATCATCATATTCCACATCTCCAATTAAAGAATATCTCTCTGAAAACACTGCTTAAAGCTTTTAGTTAATGAAAAGAACATCATCATTTCAGTTAACCAACACTCTATAAGCAGGATACCAGGCTTGATAAAGACACAGAAAGTTTATAAAAAGATTTTGCCCTAGATCCATTTGCAACAGTGTTTCTGGAGGAGGGTGCTATAGCCATTTTGAGTGAAACAATTTTCCATTTTGCAGGCCTATCCCACACATTGGGCAATATTTAATATTCCAGGCCTCTGGGCACTAAATACCAGTGGCACATCATTATAATGTACATGATAGTCATTATAATAACAAAGATTGCCATACATTTTCCAGTGTTCCCTAAAGTGACAGCACCACCACTAGTTCAGAACAATTGGTTTATAATCTAGAGGAAGATGAATATACAACAGATGATATGGCAATCAGGAAACAGCATAGACTAGGAAATGATTCCTAGTGGCATCTAGCGCAGTGCCTGAAGGATGCCATCAATGTTAAATGAATGGATGGATGGGCAAATAAGTGAAGATGGGACTTAACTGGATCTTACAGAGCGGGAGTATATACACAGAATCCTGATGGAGAGTTTGGAGAACAGTAAAAAGACTTATAGGGCCAGACTAAGGAGTTTCCTAATAGGGTCCAGATGGAAGAGGCTTTAAATGTCAGGCATGAGTTTGATTTTCTCACTCTGCCACTTAACGTGTGACTTTGGACAAGCTTATCACTTCACTACACCTCATCATTTGTTAATTTGTGAAATTAGGGTACCTGGCTTGTAGAGCAGTTTTAAGAATGAAATGTCAGAAAGCCTAACGTAGTACTTAGTATATAGTTAGCTAACAATAAGTGGTAACTATTATCATATCATGGTAGCAAGTCGGACTTAAATTTTACATGTTCGAGCTGGAAATGGTGAGGTGGGGAAGGCAGTATGTGCCAAGTAGGGCATGGGACTGAGGTGCAGAAAAGGCTGGAACTGGAGACCAGTTAATCCTAAGAAATCAGTTCCAGCTTTTTTCTTTTTTTTTTTAGTTGTGATAGGGTCTGTCTCTGTTACCCAGGCTGGAGTGCAGTGGTGCAATCACCATTCATTGCAGCCTTGACCTCCTGGGTTCAAGCCATCCTCCCACCTCAGCCTCTTGAGTAGCTGAGACCACAGGTACGTGTGCACCATGCCTGGCTAAGTATTTTTATATTATTTTTGTAGAGACAGGGTCTCACTATGTTGCCTAGGCTGGTCTTGAACTCATGGGTTCAAGAGATCCTCCACCTCAGCTTCCCAAAGTGCTGCAAAGTGTTGGGGTGAGAATCATGAGCCACTGTAACTGGCAAGCATTTTTCATTTAAAGCAGTTTGGTACTATTCCAGGCTTTCTCTTAGTTCTGAGAACTAATGTTTTTTTAAAGTCCTCATAAGAAGATACATACTATGATATAGTATTTATGTATTAAAGGTGTGATTGTGGGTGCTATTTACATTCATGTTTATAATTTTTTATATTTCTCACAATAAATCTTTTAAATGTTTTATTTTTATGATTTTCATGTAAAAAGACTTACAATGAAACAAATATTGAAAACTAGGAACACTCTAATAAAGTCTTACGATAGTTAGCATTCACTGAATGGCCTAGATGGACTGGCAAAAACTTGCCACTAATGTTTGTCCCAAGTAACCAGCAACTGACAGGGAACCATTGAGAGGGACCAGGTGGTTTCTCCATGAAGTTGATACATTTTCTGGGGAAGGAATAATGGAGCCCCAGAGCCTGTGGGTACCCAGGGAAGCAAAGGGCAGAGGAGAGGGCCAGAGCTTTGTTCCCAGGCTGTTGGAGCTCAATTGCTTTCTCTATCCCTTTTCCCACCATGTGAAAAACTATCAGAGAGAGTTTATTTCACTATTGAGTAATTGTTTGAACTGGGCTAAAATAAAAAGCCATTTATTTAAGGCAAGTTACGGGGGAATTGCCTTAAGGTTCTTTCTGAGTCTATCAAGCTCTTTTGCATGTCAAATGCAATCAGTATTTGTTAATGTAATACAATATGCAAAATATAGTGGTTGTTATGGCTACAAGACAGCTATATACAATACTGTACATGTAATTATGTTCTCACCTCACAGTAGTTTACCAGTGAGACATACAAAAGTGCAGACAAATTACCCACAATAGTGATTTTTGTATTTAAATATGTATATAGCTTAATTTATACCTTAGTTTGATTAACATGGTAACAAATCAACTGTTTGAAAAGCAAAATAGTTCCATCAAACTGGTGATTAAGAAAATGTAGACTTTTTAATTGTATGTACACAGACACAGCCCTACAGTGATATTTTTGCACGTGCTATGAATCAGAATGTTCATGTTCTTATACTTACTTCAACTGTAATTTGGCCTAATTTGTCAAAAAGTTTTCCAGGTACTCTGAATAATTGAATTTAACTAGTTAACATGCAATTAACATCAGTAGCTTTTCAAGACATTATTTCAGCAAAGGGTTTGTTTGGGTATTTTTTTAACCTTACACTCAGAGAAAATACAGAAATAACAGGGAAAAATATTTTACTCATTCTTACTCAAATCTTTTGAATTGTCTCCTTCTAGGACTGAGCCACAATAATAAAAAAAACTACCTTTTACTGAGCACTTACCATGGGCCAGGTAAAGTGCAAAGTGCTTTCCATCCTTTCCCTCTTCAATCCCCCACATGATCCTTTCCATGACTCAGAAAAGGTAAGTGATCTACCCAATGTCATGCAGCTTACAAGTGGCAGAGCCAAGATGTAATCCCTGAGCTGTTTGACTCTAAAGCCCTAATTTGTGGCAACTCCACCTGGTCTCCACTCACATGAGCCATCCTGAGAGATAAATGGTACAACTAGCAACTACTTCAGGCCATTTGGTGGGATGCTGTCCACCTTGGGAGTGCTGTAGGTCTTTCGCTAATGCTCACATCAAGTAAAAACCACGCCTTTGAGAAGAACACCAAATAATTATAGCAAGCTCTTGGTGTTTGCATTTATTTTGTGTCAGGCATTGTCTAAATATAATAGAGGTTTATTTTTAATCCTCAAAACCCTGCAAGTTAACTATATTATTGTCAACTCTAATTTATAGACAGTAATTTGAAACATGGGAAAATTAAGTAAAAGTGACATGGCTGGCAAGTAGAGGAGCTGAGATTCAAATGCAGCCAGGCTGGGGCCAGGGTCAGAGTCTTCACCACCAATCTACACCAACTCTCACAGAGAGTGCTCTCACCTGCATATTCCCACTGTCTGTGTAAAGCAATGGCCGAGGTTTTCACAAGTAGCTTTGCTAATTGAGGTTTGGGAATAACACTCTTCTTGGCAAAGTATTTTGGGAGGTAGAGGTAAATGATTCAATTCAATAAATATTCTGTTCGTATACTCATGTTCTTTTTGTTAGAAATACTCTTAGACTTGTATTTTCTTTGCAAAGCCATAAAGGAGCAATAAAGAGGAAAGAATATCTTATGGTGAGAAAAATGTTATAACCGTATAAAATGGCTTTTTAAATACATACAAACTGCAAGATCTTTTAGTCACATAATATCTAAGTGGCTATGAGAAGATTAACAAATATAAGACAATACATTTAAATTGCAGAGAATTAATATTTAATTTGGTGTCCATGATGCATTCTCAGGCACAGGAAAAGTTTATTTTAAAGGGCAAAATAAAGAGATAGTATAGTTCACATAATACTCAATTGCTATGAGCCACCTCTAAAGTCAGATTTACATGACTTAATCAAGTCGATTAGTTCAATAATTTCACCACCTGTGTTAATACTTTTCCTAATACAATCTCATAACCTTTGGCCCCGTGAAAACAAAACTCATACAACTCTATTAAGCTGCCGCACACTGGCTACCTCAGGCAGAAAGAAAGAAAATCTGTCATCCAACAATGTTCTAGTGCAGGAGAAAGAGGCTGGAGGCTGGAAGAGAAGTCATGTGCCTGAATGCCTCCTCTTTCCTGATTTCATTGTACTGGACTGAATTGACTAATGAGACCAAAATGAGAAAACTCATCTAATAATTAATAATTGGGTGTATCCATTACCCATCATACACTATTGGCTTGATTCACTTTGGAAAGCAATGCAGATCCAAGCAATTCAAATATTTAAATAGACTCTTCTCTCTGGGAGAGAAATGCTCTTGTCAAAGGGCTGAAATGACCCTGCAATATGAGAGAGGTACACACTGCAGAAGACTGGAACCCCAGAAACTAAAAAGAGGCCTGCAATAATCCAAAGAAAGAGAAGAGGTCTGTTTTATACCATGCATGGTTACAGAAATAAAAATAACTATCATTTACTGAGTAGTCACTACGTGTGAAGCACTTGCTAAGCATTAGGGGCCATGTATCATTTGGGATACATGCAGTATCAATCATCGGAAAACCTGGGCTCAGCTTTAGGCACCCCCTGCATGGCCACCTGGATATTTATTTTCCTCATTTGTAAAAAGAGGCAGAAAAATGTCCATCTGACTGACCTAATGTGAGGATCATGTGACATCAGGTATATGTGGCTGATGACTGCTGTAAGGGCTCCCAATTTTTAGCTAGGCACTGGGCTACCTGAAATAAATACTGCATTTCCCAGGTTCAATGGAGTGTTGGCCTGTGACTATCATAGCCATGGAAAGCAGATAGCAGTCCAGTGGTAGTTGTCATTCACCATCCTTAAGAGAAAGCATGTGAGGATGACCTTGAACTGTTCTTTTTCCCTTTCTCCTGCAACCTAGAATACAAGCATGGCATCTTAGATCTCGAGGTTGCAGTCACACATGGTCAAACAAGATGGCAGAAGGCTAGGTCTCTGACACCATGGGATGGCATACCTCCAAACCAGCCACCCAGACTTGATCAGAAAGAGAAATAAGCTTATATCTTCTGTACTTTACTGTTATATTTTGGCTTTCTCTATGACTCTATTCTTGTCATTTGTTGTTGTTGTTTAAAAAATACCATTCAAGCATATATCTCATTGGGGTCATAAAGGATGGAGAGAGAAGAGGCATCTATAGCCCAAAAAACAAAAAGCAAATCAGGACCTTCTCAAATGTACCTTGAGTGTCCCAGTTTGTAAATGTGTAGCCTCTTCTCTTTTCCTTTATATCACTTTCCCATGGCCTGGATTCCAGCTCTAAATTCTAGGATTCTATCTTCCCAACATTGTTACTCCCGTGGAATGTCAGCTGAGAGTAAGAGTCTGAATGATATCACTTACCAGGCAGTTTAAGGCTCACGGAAGAACTGCCTTCTACAATGTAGCATTAGCTCCCCAGAATACCTGGGAGGGGAAACTGCAGCAGCCTGGAGCCAGGATGATATAGGGCTCCTGAGATGTGTTTACCATTTGGAGATAGAGTCTTTAAGCCAGATGAAAAGAATGGTCAAGATCCCAAAGATCTATCCCTGCCCACACGAAGCACAATCTGTTAAAAAGCTAGTAAAAAAAAAAAAAAAAAAGTAAATACTGTAATCTTTCATTTAAGTGAAGTTGAAGACAATGAAAAAAAAATCTAGGCTGGGCGCTGTGGCTCACGCCTGTAATCCCAGCACTTTGGAAAGCCAAGGTGGGCAGATCACGAGGTCAAGAGATCGAGACCATCTGGCCAACATGGTGAAACCCCGTCTCTACTAAAAAATACAAAAATTAGCTGGGTGTGGTGGTGCGTACCTGTAGTCCCAGCTACTCGGGAGGCTGAGACAGGAGAATTGCTTGAACCCAGGAGGCGGAGGTTGCAGTGAGCCGAGATCATGCCACTGCACTCCAGCCTGATGACAGAGCGAGACTTCATCTCAAAAAAAAAAAAAATCTATTGTGGTTGTCTTTAATGAAAGAATTTGGCTAAAAAGTTCCACACAGAAAATTTTGAGGATAATAAAAATGTTTTGTATCCCAATTTGAATAATGATATGTGGGTGCATTTATCTACCAGAAGTCATTGAACTTAAGGTTTGTACATTTTACAGTATGTAAATTATTTCTCAATAAAGAAAATAATTTTTGAAGATTACTGTTTTAGAATAACTATACACTTCAAGAAGTAATGCTATGAGCATTTTTCCTTGGGAGATGGAAAACCTCAGCTATGTTCTATCTGAGAAATCACCTCATAGGAGAGACTATATGACATTATACCTAGCATAATGACAGTGCAAAATATAAGCCCTTTTAAAAATGACAAACCATCAGTCACTTGAGGAATCAAAGAGGAAAAAGTGTTGTTCCAAGCCCTCATTAAAATCTCACTTTTGCTTACCTGTCATAATAGGTCTTAAATCAATTCTCTGATTATGAATTGCCTGTTATGATATTGTCTATTATTTTTAGCCTCTTTTTTAGGAGAGTAGAGAAAAATATTTTAATTCTAGAAGGGAATCGGGGAAATATAATTGCAAGCCAAGGTGAACAAAGGCATTTTATGGAGCCAGGGTGATTGGTAAGTGTTCTGAGATCTAAGAATTAAGAGCTATTCCACTTGTGCCTGGTTGCTCTCTAAGAAAAGGCTTTCATTTTTGACAATTTGCACAAAGGCTTCAACTGGTATCAGCAGCCCATAAAAGTATCCAAAATATATATCTCACATAGGCTTGTAGGACTCAAGTTGATGTTTCTCAGCTCTTTATCAGTGGACACCCCCTCAGTGAATACTGCAGATTCAGGATTTCCTTCATTTGTGTGCATACACACACACACGTTTATCTTTCACCCATTGAGTGGGCTTTAGAGTCATGTTTCATCTTCCATTTTTTAGTCCCATGTCTAGGAGTCAGTTACTTAGCCCCTCTGCTTTCCAGATTCCTCATCTGTAACACAAAATAATAACAGATCTGTATCTCAGAATTGCTTACAGGTTAAATACGATTATGTGTTTAGCATAGGATCTAGCTGAGAGTAAATCTTAGTGAATTCTAGAAGGAAAGCAATAATTTGGTGGAGATTTAGAAATGAATGAGACTTTAGATATTATCAATTTATAAATGAAAACACCAATGTTTAGAAAGTGAAATTGACCCCCTAAAATTTCACAGATATTTGATGGCAGAGCTGGTACTAGAACATAAATTTTCTGACTCCCAAAACAACACTCTTTCCAACATTCCTAGTCTTTTCTCCTCTGCCCCTCAACTCTTTTGCTATGCCAGGCATCCATGGATAAGAAGATACCATGATGAACAGAATTAAGAGACCCATATTCTACTCCCAGACTGACACCTCCTTCAACCTCTTATTTCTCTTTTATGAAATGAAGGGATTGGAACCATATTATTGCAAAGAGTCTGACCAGCAATTGCATTCTATGATCCTATTGACAAAGATAAGCTCTGCACCATTTTTATGGGTGAAGAGTGGGACAGGAATCACTTTCACCATCTTCTACAGTCTTCTGCTCTGTCTAATCACTTTGTGAAGTTGTCCAGTCTTGCACTCACCTCCTTGCTATCTCCCTCTCCGATATTTTCACCCTCTGCCTGGAGCAATGTGGGGGGAATGTGATGAACACAGATGAAACAGGGAAAGGAAATCTAGCAGGAGATTAGAAAACTAGTGTGTTCCAACTGCCTGATGGTTTACACAACAGGATTCTAAATTAAAGAGCAACCAACAGTTTCATAAGGGCACAGATTACATTTTGTGGAAATAAGCCGTAGAAGAAATCTAAGAAACTATTTTAATTCTGTTTCCAGAACAAGGTATATCTCCTCTTTCTGGATCATTAGAAGGATGCTCATTTATAGTAACACATAAGTTCTATAAGAGTAACAGAGGGCCAGGCATGGTGGCTCATGCCTATAGTCCCAGCACTTTGGGAGGCTGAGGCAGGTGGATGGCTTGAGCCTAGGAGTTTGAGACCAGCCTGGGAAACATGGCAAAACTCCATCTCTACAAAATACGAAAACTTAGCTGGGCATCTTGGTGTGCCCCTGTAGTGCCAGCCACTTGTAAAGCTGAGGCAGCAGACTTACTTGAGCCTGGGAGGTCAAGTCTCAAAAAAATCTACAGGATATGGTAAGCACATCTATGTCCTAGATTAAAGGGAGGATGAAGGTGAGCTAAACCGCTGTGATTATATATATATATATAAAAGCAAACTCAGCAGCCTCTACACTGGCTTTTAGATAATGTGAGACAGACCCAGATGCATAGAGAGCTCTGAAATGTCATGGAGAAAGCAGGTGGAGAAGATAGTACAGGATAGAGGCAAAATGATAAGGGTGGATCACGCTTGTTCTTCAGGTAGAATTGGGACCATGAAATGGTCATCTATTTGGTCCCTCAACTTATTTTCCTATAAACCCCTTTTAAGCCTACCACGTCCAAGGGCAGAGACAGAGAAGCTAACCCACACAGGTGGAAACAACTGGTTGAACAGTTCATCAAACATGAAGTCAAAGTCTGGACACTGAGTAGTCCTAACCTTCACCCAAGAAGCAGACAATGCAGGGATCCACCTCATGTGATGAACAGAGGAAAGAACTATAGCAGAGGAAAAGAGATTTAAAAAATAAAATTTAAAATAAAGAGAAACACAGGAAAGAACTAAGGATGCTTGGCTTAGAGAAGAGATCTATTTGGGGCAGAGAATACTTCAAATGTAAAGGGATAAGACGTGGTGAAGAAAAGAGGTTACTTCTCCTTGACTAGAGTGAACATCATTCTCCTCATCCCTAGGCCAGCACTGGCTTATGCCTGTTGACCCAGGACTCGTCTAGCATTTGTCCCATTTGAAGAATTTTTATTAAAGCTGCATTAAAATAAGTCAGGATAGGTTTGGTAGACTTCCACTTTGTACTTCCAGCTTCTGCCATAATTCTTACTTGGCTTTATGTAAGGCACACCGGGCAGTGAACAGAGATCTAACTTTAACACCTGATTTAAAACCAAAAGATGATCAACAATCCATCTGTCTTTTTCCAATCCTTTTCAGAGACAGTGATTAATAGCTCACTTTCAAGAACAGCATGCAAGGTGTATGCTTGCCCACATGACAAAAGATACTCAGATACAAGCACTCTGCGAACTTCCAGTGTCAGGTGGTCGGAAGCGTAGTCATCATTCCTCCCTCTGCTGGCGATTTCATGAATGAGCCAGGCGTACCAGCCTGTGAGAAATGACTGACGGCACAGGGACACCAGGCTCCCAGGTAACCACTGAGTGGGAAATGTGGGAAATTACATTACATATCAGAGTAGAGTCTGAACGGTTTTATCACAGAATGAATCATAGAAAGTAGTTTGACAACTTTTACTAAAGTGACTTTGTCATTTATAATATGGTGTTCAGTAATTTTTTTATTTTGTAATAAACCCCTCAGCTGCAATAATCTTTTTTAAAGTGTCTATTAATAAGTAAAGACTTGGATCCAAATGCCCATCAATGATGGACTGGATGAAGAAAATGTGGCACATATACACCATGGAATACTATGCAGCCATAAAAAAGAATGAGATCATGTCCTTTGCAGGGACATGGATGAATCTGGAAACCATCATTCTCAGCAAACTAACACAAGAACAGAAAACCAAACACTGCATATTCTCACTCTTAAGTAGGAGTTGAACAATGAGAACATATGGGCACCAGGAGGGGAACATCACACACCGGCGCCTGTGGGAGGTGAGGGGAAAGGGGAGGGATAGCGTTAGGAAAAATACCTAATGTAGATGACGGGTGGATGGGTGCAGCAAACCACCATGGCGCATGTATACCTATGTAACAAACCTGCACGTTCTGCACATATACCCCAGAACTTAATGTATAATTTAAAAAAAAAAGAAAGAAAGAAACCAATAAACTGAGCTTGAAAAAAAAGAGTACCTGTTAATAAAAAATGAAGTATTGAGTTTCTACATCTCAAGAATATTTGTTAAGACTTACCATCCACCATGGGGGCCATCGTGATATCACTGACCATATGAAAACCTGAAGACAAACGTCTGAAGAAGCATCCTCATCTACTTCAAAAGCTAATTGTTTTAAGATGACTATGCCCAAAGATGAAGGTTAACACTTTCAGCTGCAGAAGATATATTTATGTATTATTCTGTGAGGCATGACTTTTTATTTATATCAAATGACTGTTTTCTAAATAAATTTCACTTACTTTTTATTCCAAATATTTCTGTGCATATACAAAAGGTAAAGTGAAACTTGTATGTAGTGACTCCATAAGCAGAAAAACTTCAAAAGTTAAAAACTGTCAGCTTTATATCATTGTCACCACTGAAGTTTCAAATACAGTATCAGTTAATTCCAATAACAGCTTCAGTATTTCCAATATTTCTGCCTATCTCATGAAAATATTCAACAGTGAAAATAAAAATTTCTGTTGTGGGCATACAATTTTTCGAGTACAGTGTTATGGTAAAAGCAATATTCTTACTAAGTTAAATCAGGCCAGACATGGAAGCTCAAGTCTATAATCTCAGCACTTTGGGAGGCCAAAGCAGAAGGATTGCTTGAGGCCAAGAGTTCAAGACCAGCCTGGGCAACAGAGCAAGACTCTGTCTCTACTAAAAGAAAAAATTAGTTTTAAAAACCAACTGAAAAGGAAATAGTAGTGATGATTCTATCGTGTAATAATTGTATGAAACTCCAACAATTGCCTTATATCTGTGTCCCGGAAAAATGGGTATATAGGTCAACACTAGTGAGAAATGTGAAAGTAAGTATGTGAAAATGCTGTGAAAACTATCAAGGGCAACACATATGCAAGCTATAATTATTATTAAATTGAAGCATATATTTACATTGTTAGTGTATCCTATATTTGATCATTGGCTATGCAAATCACTGTTTAATATACTCTTAAGATTTTGGTCTCCTATGTTCAGGTTTTCAGATTTCTGTTTCTTAGGCTGCGCACACTTTAATGTGTGGTAACTTGTATTTAGTCCTTTCACAGAAGCATGTTTTACCTCCCAAAATAGCTCATAGGAATGTTAAGGTAAGGGTCCCATCTTGCATTTTCCTGTTCAGCCCATGACACAGTGTTTAGATCAATGTTTAGCACTCAGAGGTCTCAGGACACAAGATTGCCTTCATAAAAATACTTTCTTCCACATTTGGTAAGAATAAAGTCTTAAATCTTTAGCACATTTTTTCTCATAAAGAGTAAGCTTCATTCTGTGAGCCTCCCCTGCTCCTACCTCCTATTATTCCCTGACAAAGTGAAATGTTACTATGATCAGGTTTCAACAAACAAAACTAACATGGTTCAAATCCTTAAAACCCTAAGAATACTTCTCAATATAATAGAAGTTCAGACCCACTGGTGTGCCCAGCAGCTTTTGATCCCAAGGAAGATAAAACGTGTACTTTACTATCTAATTCTTTTCCACTCCCTTCAATTGCAGTGGGATCCTTTTATCATTATTTTAACGTGTCTTTGCCTAAATGGCTAAAAGCCTTCTTTCCGTGCTCTTAAGAGCTGATCTGAATCATACCCACAGAGCGTATTGTGTGAACTTGCAATTATTTCCTGTGAATGCTCCGTGAATGTGTTGAAACCAGGCATGAACATTTCCAGCCAAACTGCAAATTTTTTATCAGGACCTTTACAACATCCCAAGTTCTGAAAACAAAGAATGTTAATGGTAGTTTGTAACACAAATCTGCAGATGCTCAATTTACAGAGGCAAAGCTTTCTGTTTCTACATTCCTAGTTTTAATGTTTAAATAGTATTTGAGCAATCACCAGTCCTATTCCATTCCTCAACAAGTGTTACAAAAGAAAGCTTCCATAGCAACTGTAAGGACACAGGGGGCTCACCACTGTCTCCTGATATATACATAATGGGGAAAAACATTTGTGAAACTATTACTGATGTATGGTGAGGGTTCCCTGGCAGCCATTTCCGCATTATGCTGTGGTGGGAGGGAAAGTACACGCCCCCTCAAAAAGAAGGGTGTATGGGGTGGAGAAGGTTTCCATCAGACAGGGAGAGAAAATGGAAAGCTTTCCTGTTTCAAATCCCAGTGGAATATAGGGAGTAGAGATAAAGCAACAGCAGATAAAATACTCATGACTTCACTTATCCCCTCTGAAGTGAAACCCTGGGAGGAAAAGACACGATAGAAAAAAAGACATGATCCCATCCAGGTAGATATGGAGGAGCACATGAGCCGTTAGTGGGATTTGTGACTGGCAAGCTTCCCTCGGCATAGTTACGGTAGCCTGCACGGCACAGGAGAAAACATACCAGGGCCTCATCCCAAACAGCATGGGAACAAAAGTTCCGACGGAGAGAGGAGGCTAAACAGAGGAGCCCTGGCAGTGCTCCTGGCTGCCCAAGGCCCAGGAAGGTACACAAGAGATCTGGGACCTCCTGTCGGCCTGGACCAGGTGTTCTGGGACGGGAAAGCCCGTGAAGGACTGCAATCAGGACAAAACAGTTACAGCATCCAAGAACCGCATCGCCAGAGGCAAAAGCATGAACTCAGCGCTGGGTACCTGATCTCCAAATAGCCAGATAGGCCCACTGCAAAACCAGCTCAGGGAACAGACTAGTTCAGCCATCACATGGTAAAGGACAGTGAGGACGCAAAGGGCCCTGCATGCATAGGGAATTCCCTCGTCTCCGCTGCTAACATGAGGCCACACATGCCCACACCCTGATCTATCCAGGTGCCATCATAGAGAGGGAAGGGCAGGAGGTGGGACTACAAAAGACTGAACCCTTACCCAAAAGAAACTAAGTCATCCGAGAGTGACTGTTTAGATCCCAAGTTTCTGGGATAGCATTAACTGGCAAGTTTAAAGTTGGTTTCCACATCTCTCCCTAACTACCACCATCCAGGAGAGTGTCGTCGCTAAGGAAGATCACGTAAGTTTTAAGAAACAAATGAATTCCACTTGCTGTGCACATCTGTGTGAGACCTGTGAGTGTATCCTACCACTACCCACAGTCCTGAGTGCTCCTTTGCCACGCTCTGATTCTAAGATGATTGATTTTACTTCAAATGCTTTTTTTAATCCATCTTATTTTTCTGGGTCTCAATCTCATGGAGAGGCACCTGAGAAAAAAATTGAGATCTGGAAAAAGATGGCCAATGTTCACACTGCCCTGGCAGAACCAATGGGGTGGCGTTTCCACATCGTGGGGTCCCGGGGCTGTGCTGACTTGAGAACCGGCAGAGGGAGGAAGGGCGCATGCGCCGTTCCACCTGGTGACGCCAGGCGCCCTGAGACCTCCGCAGAAGCGTTCGTGACCAGACTGGGGGCGCGCAGGGCATTTAAATGTTAGAGAAGTCCCCGTATATCCCCATTCTCTTGGTCCTAAGGGAAACACATATTCCCTTCCAAATCTGCGAAGCCTAGTGGTAGGTGGTTAAGGCAAACCACTCCTGCAAGCAACCACGCACACACCCGCACACACAGAGCAGTCACGTGTTAATCAGCCTCCTGTTCTCACCACCGCCATATGCTATCACCAAGGCAACGAGGCAAATCCATCCGCCCCGCTGGTCCTAGGCCACAAAATCCTACTTGAGACCCCCACATTACACTTTTGTGAGTTATTTGCCTTCGTTCAAACTCTCCCTTAATGTTCTATTAATTCTTCAAACTGTTTTTGGAAACAGAAAGTGAATACATTCATTTTATTTTTATGAGACTATAAACCACTCTGATTGCATTGGGAAGGGAGGAAGAGGGCATAACTGCCTTTTCCAGAGGGGCCAGGGCCCTGCTGGAGAAGACCCTATGACTTGCCTTTTCTGTTCTTTAGCCTGCTTTAGGCAAAGTTGACTCCCACTCACAATTTGATTTGCTTTCATCTGTCCAAGGCCTGCTATTGTTTCAGATTTAATCATTAGGCCTGAGACTCCATTCTGTATAGTGATGTCAAAGACCTCTGCCTCTTTCTTCTAATTAGTCTTACTCCTCCTGCAAAAGCCAACTTATATTTCCTTCTGCAGTCTTTTCTGGGCAGCATGCCCAAGGTTAGAGAGCACACACAGTTGTACTCCGGCTTGATCTTTAAAAGTGCTTGTTCTTTCTTCTCTACTCCCTTGTAAAATGTCTCCTTTCTCTCACAGCTCAGCACCTGGGAGGTCTCTTATTAAAAATCAAAAAGAAAAGCATTCTTCTCCCAATAATTTTTTTCCTCCTTGAGACCTGGTGCCCATTGGATGATAACACCAGGACACATTGATTATATTTCCCAGAGTGCTTTCCCTATTTCTACTTCTAGAATTTTATTTTTTTAAAAAAGCTATGCTCTATCAATATTTAATGAAAGCAATTATCTTGAACTGGCAAAAGTGCCTTCCATTATATAAGGTAGAAGGACAGCATTTGTATAGTCCTTGTATAAAGATCCTTGTTCCATTACATCTACTAGGGGAAACAATGTAATAAATAATTAACTAACTAAAATTGTTGCAGTGAATAATAACATGGTCAGGAAGGACTTCCATCAATATACAAAATCAATCCTGTGAGGACACCACCACCAGTAATCATACACACCCTCCACTCCTCTTCACTCCTGATGCAGGCCCAAAGGATTTGTTTTCATCCTGATTGCATCTTGAACTTGCAGCAATGTTTAAAAATGAGGCCTGAGCAAGGAAAAATGTTTTCTAACGGGAAATTCTGGCTACAAGTGGAGCCCTGCCCTCAGCCTCATATTGTACTGTTGGTTACAGGAGCTGTGAGCTCAGGCCTCTCACCTGACCTCTACAGGGATCTTCCCAAGGACTGACCATGGGGCTTCCACCAAAACAGAATAAGCTAAGTTTTCATATGAAAAATAGATTGAATATTTATGTTTAGCTAAATGCTTCTAGAATTCTAACTTATCAAATAAACTCATAAAAATTATTGATTTTTATTTATTTTAGCACCACAGCTGACTGGTTATGCCATCTGGGCCACAAAGGTACTGCAGTCACTGCCTGGACTCTATTTTGTCCCACATGTCTAGTGTCTGCTACCACCACTGCAGCTTCCTCTCTGAAGAGCACAGCTCTCCCTGAAAGGGGAGTAAAGAAGACTGTATTAGTCTGTTCTCACACTGCTAATAAAGTCACACCAGAGATTGGGTAATCTATGAAGGAAAGAGGTTTAATGGACTCACACTACCACATGGCTGGGGAGGCCTCACAGTCACGGTGTAAGGCAAGTATGAAGCAACATCACATCTTACATGGTGGCAGGCAAGAGAGCATGTGCAGGGGAACTTGCCTTTATAAAACCATCAGATCTTACTATCACAAGAACAGCACAGGAAAAACCTGCCGCCATGATTTAATTACCTCCCACCAGGTCCCTCCCATGACGTGGGAATTATGGGAGCTACAATTCAAGATTTGAGTGGGAATACAGCCAAACTATATCAAAGACTAAGGCTCTGCTACACCAGGCTGTCATATCTCACCTGTTACCACCTCTCACTGAACAGGGAGGAAAAGTAGATGAATAATAACAGGAAAAGAGGTCCCTGAGGATTTCTTTCAGCTTCATTCTAAAACTGAAGTCCAGCACCTTACATTCTGTGCACTGGGTTTATCACGTATATTCTAATCTAAGAAATTTTTGTTGTTATTTTGATGACTTTATCTACCACAGTAACAATGAGTAAATTGTTGCTCGTCTATGTAGCTAAAAAAAAATAAGAAGAAGAATCCTGTATAGAATTCACTGATAAAAGCAGTCAGCAACAATTCACTTAGCTAGCAGAATGAAGCAAGCTTCAATCAAACACATCCCAGATTTAGTCAATTTGGAAAAGACAGCAGCCCTTGCTTCAGATGCTCGCTGTTTGATGTCCGTAAGAAAAATATTTCTCCTCTTCTTGAAGGACTCTTACCAGAAACGGCTGCATAATAAAGAATACAAGAGAGCACAGAATTGCCTTGGCTACCAGAACTCAGTGCAGAATATGACACACCAAAAGGCACAGAATCACATGGCCAATGGGTAGAGCAAAAATGCAATGTCTCCTTTACAAAAGAAGACATACATGAGGCCAACAAACATATGAAAAAATGTTCATCATCACTGGTCAGTAGAGAAATGCAAATCAAAACTACATTGAGATACCATCTCACGCCAGTTAGAATGGCGATCATTAAAAAATCTGGACACAACAGATGCTGGAGAGGATGTGGAGAAATAGGAACACTTTTACACTGTTGGTGGGAGTGTCAATTAGTTCAACCATTGCGGAAGACAGTGCAGAGATTCCTCAAGGACCTAGAAATAGAAATTCCATTTGACCCAGCAATCCCATTACTGGGTATATATCCAAAGGATTATAAATTGTTCTACTATAAGGACACATGCACACGAATGTTCATTGCAGCACTGTTTACAATAGCAAAGACCTGGAACCAACCCAAATGCCCATCAATGATAGACTAGACAGGGAAAATGTGGCACATATACACCATGGAATATTATGCAGCCATCAAAAACGATGAGTTTGTGTCCTTTGTAGGGACATGGATGAACCTGGAAACCATCATTCTCAGCAAACTGACACAAGAGCAGAAAATCAAACACCGCATGTTCTCACTCATAGGTGGGTGTTGAACAATGAGAACACATGGACACAGGGAGGGGAGCACCACACACTGGGGTCTGTTGGGGGTAAATAGGAGAGGGACAGCGGGGGGTGGGGAGTTGGGGAGAGACAGCATGGGGAGAAATGCCAGATATAGGTGATGGGGAGGAAGGCAGCAAATCACACTGCCATGTGTGTACCTATCCAACAATCTTGCATGTTCTTCACATGTACCCCAAAACCTAAAATGCGATAGAAATAAATGCATTGTCTCAGCCTGGCAGAAAAGGAGACAAATGACAAGAGCGATTCAGATTTAAAGCTGCAGACAAAGAAGGTTCTGTAAATGCATCTCAACCTACCCAAGAGAAAAGGAAGCAGTTTGTTGACTAATTAGAAACTAGACTGTAGGACAATGAAATCTTTCTCGGTATAATGTTGTATTATGTTGGGCCTGAAACTAAACTTTAACTTCTCTAAAAATGAAAATGTGGACAATACTTACTCAAGTATCTCTCCCACCCTTCCTCACTCTATATTTTTTTGTTTTTGCATGATTACTTATGAATAAATTGCTTTTAATTAAATGTCGTGTTACTAAAGATAATGAAGTTATGGTTTAAATTTGTAACCCAATCTGCTATCTTGAAAATAAGAAATAACTGAACTGAGGTTTACAAAATTCAAAGAAAGAAAGAAGAGAAAGAGATTGGAAGCAATTCACTTGCACAGAAGTAGGAGAATTAGGTACATCTAAATAATGGAATGTTTTAGGGCCATTAGAAATTATTTTCACAAAAAAAAATGTGTGCCTGGGAAATGTTCGTGATACGTTAAGTAAAACAAAAACATTATAATACAAATTTTTTTAAAAAGGAAACAACTTAGCCTGAGTTAAAATATCCCCAATGTTAACTTTTTTGCTTGAAGATATGTTATAGAAATGTTTAACATCTTTATATTTTTCTGTATTTTCTACACGATATAAATGTAACTTTTATATTCAAAAATTATGGCATTTTTAAAAGAGTACCTGAATCATACAGAGTTGGTCAAGGATTGAAGCATATAAACAGATCAAAGAAGCAAACATTGAAAGTGACTTCCAGGTGCCATCTGCAGTGAAATGGCCTCAGCTTAAGAGCTTGCCTGGCTGGTACTGGGGAAAACCACCGCTGACTCTCACTACCTGAGGTTATAAAGGATTCAGATTATAACAAACTCTCCATTTTTTGGTTCATTCCTTACAGTGTTGCTAGTAAGTTCATTGTAGGTTCAGTTGTATCTGACTTGATTAAAGTGGGTAAAATGCATAACCTATAATTATCTTCTACCCCAGCCATGTTTCATGATTTCTGCAATTATTAAAATAGGCTTTACAAACATAGATGTTTAGTCTTGTAACAAGACAATTTGACAGCAGGACAGTCCTTATCTCTTTATATTGCATGGAAGAAAAGCCCGGTGAAGAAAACTGACCCTATGACCCTATGGTAGAGGACAGAAAGTATAATCAAATTTCAATCTTTCTCAAAAATCTTTATCTCAGTTAATTATTGTACTACCCAAAACCCTTTGTTTGGTTTGCTAAGTCATAAATCAAATTTAATAGCACACAGAAACTAAGTAAGGCCAATAGATGGTTTGTTAGTTTCCCTTTAATTTAAGATGACATCCTTCTTAAAAGAGACTCATGTTTCCAATTGTATATTTTACTTATCCAAGAGGGAGCTTATATTGTCTCTACAAAGGACTTACCTGTTGGCAATAACAGTGTTCAAGTGTGCTACACAGTAGCCTAGTTGTAGTTTTCAAGGTGCTCGAGGCATCTGTAAGTATGTTTTACATGAGGAAGGACAGTGTTAGCTAATGCAGTAGCTCGATTAGGTAGGGAGGGTTAAGAATGCTTCCACTGTACTTCTCCTGAAGCACTTACATATTGTAATTACCCTTTAAGGTATGTGGCTAAGAGACTGCTCTGTGACATCTCGTTTCAAAACCTGGCTTTGCTACTTCCAAGTCTGATAACTTTAAGCAAGTTATATAACAGCTCTGTGTCTCAGTTTCTTCATCTGGAGAATAATCATAATAACAGAATCTACTTCAATGTTATTAGGAGAAGTGAGATAGTTCATTTGTATCCATTGGAGGACTTCCTAGTGGACAGGACTTCTCCAATAAATACTTATCATTATTATAATTACTGTTATTGTTGATGATATTTCCTCCATAATGGCAGGAACTTGATCTCATTCAACATTGTATAGTTATTTAGGTGGAAAACCAGAAACGGACTAAAAGCTTACCTATCATTTTGAATGTGATGTTTTTCAAATTCCTCATTTATTTTGCCACAGTTAGTGGGGGGCAATTAGTAATTCAGACCCCTAAGTCTGGCTTATTTAATGCAGTTTCAGCACAGCTGTGTGGTAAGGGCTTCACTACAGTTAGCCACCTGCATAGAGGTCAGCTTTCATATTTAAAATCCACCTGCCCCGAAAAGCAAGTTTCAAGCTATTCAATAGCAGAAGCTTCACACACTGAGGAAAGAGCTGTTTGCACTTCTTTCAAATCTCTAATAACCCCTGAGTTGTTTTGGGTTCATGAACAACAGGTTACACATTTACAACACATGACAGTAAGCTCTACTCCAGTGGGGCTTGAATGTAGACTGTAGAATAATATAGTGATCACTCAGACAGTAAAACCACTGATTTCCAAGGAAGTGAGATTCTTTTCACATATTTCCAAACCCCTTCAAAGGGAAGAAAACCCCTGGCAATGTATTCAGAATCCTTATTTAAATGAAGTCATCTTCTGAAACCTGTTGTCTATTTTGAATTCAAAATCCCTCACTTACAAGTTTTCTCCACAAGTTTACTTTAAATATTTTAAAAAACCAATCCCAACGGATGATCCAAGATGGCCAAATAGGAACAGCTCTGGAGTGCAGTTCCCAGTGAGAACAACACAGAGGATGAGTGACCACCACATTTTCAAATGAGTTATTACTGCCCATAGACCAGGAGATAGCCAGGCTGAAAAGCACCACAGGTTTCCAGCATGGCTGTTTCAGCCAGCACAGTGCGACTCCACACAAAAATTCACGAAAATCTGGGTGGCCATTTCAACTAGCACCTGGAATGCCTGGGAGACAGAGCCACCCATTCAACCAAAAAAAAGCAGGCTGAAACAGGGAGCAAGGTGATCTGGCTCAGTGGGTCCCAACCCCACAATGACAAACAATCTGAAATGCTCTGGACTGAGAGTTTCACAGCAAGCACAGCTGGACCCGGGATGGTCCAGCTCTGTGGGGGGAAGGGCATCCATCACTACCGAGGCAGTCCACCATTACAGAGGCAGTCTGCCATTGCTGGAGCAGACTGCCATTACTAAGGCAGATTGCCATTACTGAGGCAGACTGCCATTACCAAGGCAGTTCTAACTATACTGCTATAAACAAAACCACAAGAAAGTTCACATAGCAGCTGTGCAGAGCCCACGGCAGCTCAGCAATGGCTCTGCTGGCAGACTGTGACTAGGCTACCTCCTAGCTGGGCAGGGCATCTCTGAAAAAGGCAGCAGCATGTCAGGAACTTATAAATAGAGCCCCACATTCCCAGGACAGTGCACCTGGGGAAAAAGGTGGTTATGAGTTCCACTGCAGCAGACTTAAAAGTCCCTGCCCAGCAGCTCTGAACAAAACAATGCAGTTCACAGCTCAGCACTTGAGCTCCTATAAGGAAGAGACTGTCTCCTCAAGCAACTCCCCAACCCCCATACATCCAAACAGACACCTCACAAAGCAGAGCTGAGGCTGACATCTGGTAGGTATCCTTCTGGGACAAAGATAACAGAAGAAGAAACTGGCAGGAACCCTTATTGTTCTGCAGCCACTACAAGTGATCCCCTAGCAAGCAGGGTCAGGAGTGGACCTCCAGCAGTCCTGCAGCAGAGGGACCTGATGTTAGAAGGAAAACTAAGAAACATGAAGAAATAACATCAAAATCAACAAAAAGGACATCCATTGAGATACCCCATCTGAAAGTCACCAACTACAAAGAACACAGCGAGATAAAGCCACTAAGATGGAAAGAAACCAGCACAAAAAGGATGAAAATGCCCAAAACCAGAATGCCTCCTCCTCCTCCAAGGGATCAAAACTCCTCACCAGCAAGGGAACAAGGCTGGATGGAGAATGAGTCTGATGAATTGACAGAAACAGGCTTCAGAAGGTGGGTAATAAGAAACTTCTTTGAGCTAAAAGAACATGTTCTAACCCAATACAAAGAAACTAAGAACCTTGAAAAAAGGTTAGATGAAATGCTAACAAGAATAAATGCTTAGAGAAGAATATAAATGACTTGATGGAGCTGAAAAACACAACACAAGAACTTCACAAAACATACAGAAGTTTCAAAAGCTGAACTGACCAAGCAGAAGAAAGGATATCAGAGATTGAAGATCAAATCAATGAAATAAAATGAGAAGGCAAAATTAGAGAAAAAAGAGTAAAAGGAAATGAACAAAGCCTCCAAGAAATGAGATTATGTGAAAAGACCTAATTTATGTTTCACAGGTGTAACTGAATGTGATGGAGAGAATGAATCCAAGCTGGAAAACACTCTCCAGGAGAACTTCTCCAACCTAGAAAACCAGGCCACCATTTAAGTCCAGGAAATACAGAGAACACCACAAAGATATTCTTCAAGAAGAGCAACCCCAAGGCACATAATCGTCAGATTCACCAGGGTTGAAATGAAGGAAAAAATGCTAAGGGCAGCCAGAGAGAAAAACTGGGTTACCCAAAAAGGGAAGCCCATCAGATTCACAGTGGATCTCTCCGCAGAAGCCCTACAAGCCAGAAGAGAGTGGAAGCCAATATTCAACATCCTTAAAGAAAAGAACTTTCAACCTAGAATTTCATATCTGGCCAAACTAAATTTCATAAGCGAAGGAGAAATAATATCCTTTATGAACAAGCAATTGCTCAGAGATTTTGTCACCACCAGGCCTGCCTTACAAGAGCACCTGAAAGAAGCACTAAACATAGAAAGGAACTACCAGTAACAGCCACTCCAAAAACATACCAAATGGTAAAGAGCATCAACACAATGAAGAAACTGCATCAATTATTGGGCAAAACAACCAGCTAGCATCAAAATGGCAGGATCAAATTCGCCCATAATAATATTAACCTTAAATATAAATGGGCTTAATGCCCCAATCAAAAGACACAGATTGGCAAATTGGATAAAAAGTCAAAAATCATTGGTGTGCTGTATCCAGGAAACCCATCTCATGTGCAAGGATACACATAGGCTCAAAATAAATGGATGGAGGAACATATACAAAGCAAATGGAGAGCAAAAAAAAGCAGGAGTTGCAATCCTAGTCGTGGATAAAACAGACTTTAAAGCAACAAAAAGCAAAAGAGACAAAGAAGGATATTACATAATGACAAAAGGAGAGCTAATGATCCTAAATATGTATGCACCCAATACAGGAGCACCCAGATACATAAAGCAAGTTCTTAATGACTTACAAAGAGACTGAGACTCACACACAATAATAGTGGGACACTTTAACACTCCACTGTCAGTATTAGACTGATCAACAAGACAGAAAATTAACAAGGATATCCAGGACTTGAATTCAGACCTGGACCAAGCAAACCTAAGAGACATTTATAGAACTCTCCACCCTAAATCCATAGAACATACATTCTTCTCAGCACCACATCACACCTACTCCAAAACTGACCTCATAATTGGAAGTAAATCACTCCTCAGCAAATGCAAAAATGGAAAACATAACAGTCTCTCAGAGCACAGTACAATCAAGTTAGAACTCAGAATTCAGAAACTAACTCAGAACCGCACAGCTTCATGGAAACTGAACAACTGGCTCTTGAATGTTCACTGGATAAACAATGAAATGAAGGCAGAAATAAAGATGTTCTTTGAACCAACAAGAACGAAGACAAAATGTACCAGAATCTCTGGGATATATTTAAAGTAGTGTCCAGAGGAAAATTTATAGCAATAAATGACCACATGAAAAGCACAGAAAGATCTAAAATCAACACCTTATCATCAAAATTGAAAGCACTAGAGGAACAAGATCAAAAAAACTCAAAGACTAGCAGAAGACAAGAAATAAGATCAGAGCAGAACTGAAGGAAATAGAGACACAAATCCCTTCAAAAAAAAAAAATCAATAAATCCAGGAGCTGGTTTTTTTTAAAAGATCAACAAAACAGACAGCCCACTAGCTAGATTAATAAAAAAGAAAAGAGAGAAGAATCAAATAGATGCAGTAAAAAACAATAAAGTGGATATCGCCACCAATTCCACAGAAATCCATCAGAGAAAACTACCATCAGAGATTACTACAAACAACTCTATGCACATAAACCAGTAAACCTGGAAGAAATGGATAAATTCCTGGACACTTGCATCCTCCCAAGCCTAAACCACAAAGAAGTCAAAACCCTAAATACACAAATAACAAGGGCTGAAATTGAGGCAGCAATTAATAGCCTACCCAGCAAAAAAAAAGCCCAGGTCCAGATGGGTTCACAGCCGAATTCTACCAGACATATAAAGAGGAGCTGGTAACACTCCTTCTGAAACTATTCCAAACAACACAAAAAGAGGGTATCCTTCCCAAACCATTTTATGAGACCAACATCATCCTGATACCAAAATCTGGCAGAGAATGAACAAGAAAAGAAAACTTCAGGCCAATATCCATGATGAACATAGAGGTAAAAATCCTCAATAAGATACTGGCAAATCAATTGCAACAGCACATCAAAAAGCTTATCCATCACAATCAAGTAGGCTTCATCCCGGGGATGCAAGACTGGTTCAACATACGCAAGTCTGTAAATGTAATTCACCACATAAACAGAACCAAAGACAAAAACCACATAATTATCTCAATAGATGCAGAGAAGGCCTTTGATAAAATTCAACAGCAGTTTATGCTAAAAACTCTGAATGAACTAGGTATTGATGGAACATATCTCAAAATAATAAAAGCTATTTATGACAAACCCACAGCCAATATCATACTGATTGGGCAAAAATTGGAAGCATTCCCTGTGAAATCTGGTACCAGATAAGGATGCCCTCTCTTACCACCCCTATTCAATATAGTATCGGAAGTTCTAGCCAGAGCAATCAGGCAAGAAAAAGAAATAAAGCGTATTCAGTTAAGAAAGGAGGAAGTCAAATTGTCTCTATTTGCAGATGACATGACTGTATATTTAGAAGACCCCACTGTCTCAGCCCAAAATCTCCTGAAACTGATAAGCAAGTTCAGCAAAGTCTCAGGATAAAAAATCAACATGCAAAAATCACAAGCATTCTTTTACACCCAAAAAAGACTTAACTAGAGCCAAATCAAGAATGAACTGCCACTCACAATTGCTACAAAGAGAATAAAATACCTAGGAATACAACAAAGAACTTAAAGGATCTCTTCAAGGAGAACTACAAACCACTGCTCAAAGAAAGAAGAGAGCACACAAACAGATGGAGAAATATTTCATGCTCATGGTTAGGAAGAATCAATATCATGAAAATGGCCACACTGCCCAAAGTAACTTACAGAATCAACACTATACTAATGACTTTCTTCACAGAACTGGAAAAAACCACCTTAAACTTCATATGGAGCCAAAAGAGAGCCCACATGGCCAAGTCAATTCTAAGCAAAAAGAACAAAGCTGGAGGCACCAAACTACTGGACTTCAAACTATACTACAAGGCTACAGTAATCAAAACAGCATGGTACTGATACCAAAACAGAGATATAGACCAATGGAACCAAACAGAGGCCTTGGAGGCAACACTACACATCTACAACCATCTGATCTTTGACAAATCTGACAAAAACAAGCAATGGGGAAAGAATTCACCATCTAACTGGCTAGCCATGTGAAGAAAGAAGAAACTGGACCCCTTCCTGACATCTTACACTAAAATTACCTCCAGATGCATTAAAGACTTAAACATAAGACCTAACACCATAAAAACCCTAGAAGAAAATCTAGGCAAAACCATTCAGGATATAGGCATAGGCAAGGACTTCATGACTAAAACACCAAAAGCATTGGCAACAAAAGCTAAAATAGACAAATGGGACCTAATCAAACTCCAGAACTTCTGCACAGCAAAAGAAACAATCACTAGAGTGAATAGGCAACCAATAGAATGGGAAAAAATTTTGCAATCTACCCATCTGACAAAGGGCTAATATCCAGAGTCTACAAAGAACTAAAACAGATTTACAAGAAAAAAACAAACAAGCCCATTCAAAAGTGGGTGAAGGATATGAACAGACACTTCACAAAAGAAGACATCTATGAGGCAACAAACATATGAAAAAATGCTCATCATCACTGGTCATTAGAGAAATGCGAATCAAAACTACATTGAGATACCATCTCACGCCAGTTAGAATGGCGATCATTAAAAAATCTGGACACAACAGATGCTGAAGAGGATGTGGAGAAATAGGAACACTTTTACACGTTGGTGGTAGTATCAATTAGTTCTACCATTGTGGAAGACAGTGTGGTGATTCCTCAAGGACCTAGAAATAGAAATTCCATTTGACCCAGCAATCCCATTACTGGGTATATAGCCAAAGGATTATAAATCTTTCTATTATAAGGACACATGCACACAAATGTTCATTGTGGCACTGTTTACAATAGCAAAGACCTGGAACCAACCCAAATGCCCATCGATGATAGACTGGACAAGGAAAATGTGGCACATATACATAATGGAATACTATGCAGCCATAAAAGAAGATGAGTTTGTGTCCTTTGTAGGGACATGGATGAAACTGGAAACCATCATTCTCAGCAAACTGACACAAGGACAGAAAACCAAACACTACATGTTCTCACTTATAGGTGGCTGTTGAACAATGAGAACACATGAACACAGGGAGGGGTGCATCACACACTGGGGTCTGTTGGGGGGATTAGGGTAGGGACAGTGGGGTGTAGGGAGGTTGGAGAGGGATAACATGGGGAGAAATGCTACATATACGTGACAGGGTGATGAAGGCAGCAAACCACATAGCCATGTATGTACCTATGCAACAATCCTGCATGTTCTGCACAAGTAACCCAGAACCTAAAGTGCAATTATATATATACAGCTCTCCAATGTCTTAACGCATTCCAGTATATATATATACATATATATATATATATATATGTATATATATGTATATATATATGTATATATATATATGTATGTATATATATGTATATATATATATATGTATATTTTATACTCATTCCAAAAGATATAGATATAGATATATAAAGAAAAGGAAAGCAAGGATGTGAGGACCATAAAAGTCATTACAGATTTTACCTTATCATGGAGGAAGGGATTGGAGTTAGAAAGAAGCTGGTGGAAGCAAGCTTCTAGGGGTCTGGAAATTTTCTCTTTTCTGACCCAGGGGTAGTTATATGAGAATTAACTTTAAAAGAATGTTTAAAGTATACATTTTTATATTGTGCATTTTAATCTATGTATTTGTCACATTAAAAAATGTTTTTAAAACCTGAAGAAGAAAAGTCAATCCCATTTTCCTCTTGACTGCCAGAAAAAATTGACAGTTTTCTCTAAGCTTCCTAATAGGGTTGAAAGCTTTTTCCAACCAGTGGCCAGGACTATGACATGCTGAGTATTGAACAGTGGAATTATTTGAACTATTCGTCCTCTGCATCTCTGTCACAGATATGCATGAGTGGGGCAGGAGAAGGCTCTCCACCCACTAAGAATGTCGAGCAATGGTTCTGCAATTATGACATTGCCTCTCTAAAAGTGATAAATTGGCAGCCAGCATCAGGAAGAGGCCATTTCTTGATGTTCCATATCTGTCGCACTCAAGCGTTAATTGAATGTACATGCCGGGAAGAAGCAACTTGCTGGGCATGTGCGTTAAGAGACAAAATGGCAGAGTATGACCTTCCAGGGGCAGTCCACTGGAAAAGGGAAGAAAGCCTCAGATGGGCAAGTGAACAACTTCCTAAACACACTGCACATGTTCACTTCCCAAGCGGAATGGGGGGCACTTTGCATGCAGGCAGCTCACCCTAAGGGAAGAATTACAGGAAAGGGGCCAACCTGTAAAGTCCTAGGATCATGGTTAAACATCATGCTTGCTCTTCAAGTTGACCACTTGGGCTTTGTAAATAAATTTTCACACCTGCTCTGCAACTTGCTTCAGTCCCTTTTTCTGCTTTCTGCCCCTCAGTTGAATTATCTCTTCTGAGGAGGCAAAAATTAAGGTTGCTGTAGACCCATGTGGATTTGCCACTGGTAACTAAAATACTTTCCACCAGTAACATCTCTGCCCAGAAATTGTTCCCCACTCCCTACTCCTCTCCAAAGCACCAACATTTCTCCATTGCCTGACATTTGCCGCCTGCAAGTCTTGGCACTCCTTCTCAATATTTATCTGTGTTTTCCCAATGCCTAATAGAAACCTCATTCATTAAACATAAGCTTACTGAGCACCTCCGGCTGAACAGGCACTGGAACAGGTGCTGGTGATAAGGTGCTGAACAAGACAGACTCAGTTCCCATTCTTATAAACTTTCGTTCAATAGGGAGAAATAGATGAATAAACATATAAACCCAATTTCACCTAGTAAAAGATCAATGAAGAAAATTGTATTAGTTCATTCTCACACTGCTATAAAGAAATACCCAAGATTGGGTAATTTATAAAGGAAAGAGGTTTAATTGACTCACAGTTCCACATGGCTGGGAAGGCCTCAGGAAACTTACCATCATGGTGGAAGGGGAAGAAAGACCTTCTTCACATGGTGGTAGGAGACAGAAGTGCAAGCAGGGGAAATGCCAGATGCCTGTAAAACCATCAGATCTCATGAGACTCATTCACTATCATGAGAACAACATGGGGGGAATGATCCCCATGATTCAATTACCTCCCTCCCTCAACATGTAGCGATTACAATTTGAGATAACATTTGGGTGGGGACTCAGAGCCAAACCATAACACTTTATCCCTGCCCCCTCCCAAATCTCATGTCTTTTCACATTTCAAAACCAGTCGTGCCTTTTCAACAACCCCCCCCCAAAATTTTAACTCATCCCAGCATTAACCCAAAAGTCCAAGTCCAAAGTCTCATCTGAGACAGAGCAAGCCCACTTAGGAGCCCTTAAAATTAAAATCAAGTTAGTTTGTACTAAAATGTAATCGCTACATGTTGAGGGAGGGAGGTAATTGAATCATGGGGATCATTCCCCCCATGTTGTTCTCATGATAGTGAATGAGTCTCATGAGATCTGATGGTTTTACAGGCATCTGGCATTTCCCCTGCTTGCACTTCTGTCTCCTGCCACCATGTGAAGAAGGTCTTGCTTCCCCTTCCACCATGATGGTAAGTTTCCTGAGGCCTTCCCAGCCATGTGGAACTGTGAGTCAATTAAACCTCTTTCCTTTATAAATTACCCAATCTTGGGTATTTCTTTATAGCAGTGTGAGAATGAACTAATACAATTTTCTTCATTGTATTAAAATCAACTTTTTTAATACAAACTAACTTGTTTTTAATTTGTAATTTAGTTTTTAATTTGTAATCAAGATACAAATAGGGGCACAGGCATTGGATAAATGCTCCCATTCTGAATGGGAGAAACTGGCCAAAACAAAAGCACTAAAGGCCTCCTGCAAGTCTGAAATCCAATAGGGCAATCGTTAAATCTTAAAGCACCAAAATAATCTACTTTGACCCCATCTCTCACATCCAGGGCACACTGATGCAAAGAGTGGGCTCTCATAGCCTTGGGCAAAAATAAAGTAAAGTAATGGAATAGAATGTAATGGGGCTGAATACTTAAATTGGGCAAACAGGGAAGGTCCCACTGATGAAGGGGGATTTAAGCACAAACCTGCCAAAAAGAAAGCAAAGAAGGAGCACATCAGGAAGAGAGCTTCAAGTTCAGAAGGCCTGAAGCAGAAGAAAGTCTGGCTTGTGACAGGAACCAGGAGGACGCCAGCCTAGCTAGAATCTAGGAAGAGTGCCAGATGACACTAGAGAGGTTGGCTGAGGCCAAATCATGCAAGATGTTGTGAGAACGAAGTTTAGATTTTCTTTTAAATGTGAATGGGAAAATGCTAAAGGATGCAGCATTACAGCCTGAAGAAGCTACCATTAGATCTAAACGATTTTATAAGATTCTAGAAGGATGATCACTCCTTCAATAAGAGGGCATTGAAGAGTCACGGTATTATTTTACTTCAAGCCAACCCCAGCACTGGGATTTTCTCTCAGACACAGCTCCCCAGGATCACAAAGCAGAGGCATGTGGATTAGTTTTTCTGTATTCATTTTTCACGAAAAATGCTTCTGCTTTCTCTTTACCCTTTGAAGATACTACAAATTTTAATTATGGTTAAGGTACAGCCTAACAAAAGCCCATTTACCCAACTGCCTACTCAGCCTATCTGTGAGTACCTCAGACTCAATCACAACCCATTCCCACGTCCCCCTCTCTGAAACCCAGTCCTCCTCTAGTGTTCCCCACCTAAAGAAAAGCACCCTACATCTTTAGTTTCATAAGCCAAGTATTTGGGAATTATCCTACACCTTGCACTCTTTCACCCCCTTATCCAATCCTCACCAAATGCTCCTCAAAGTGTCTCAACTCCATTTTCCTCTCTCGATCTCAACTACCACTGAGATCCCTGATTCAAATCACCATCACACAGCAACCACCTCTGAACTGGCCTTCTCCTGGTTACTTTTGTTCTCCACAATTCATTGCATGCAACCGGAGTTATATTAAAGATGCTTAAAGCTCTGTAACAGCTTCTCATTATGCTTAGAACAACCCCAAATCTGGCCTACAAGGTTCTGAGTAGCCAGGCCCTTGTTATGCTCTCCAGATTCATTTGTGTATTTGTGTTCCAGCCATCCTGGCCCCTACCAATTCCTCAGGTGCATCTGCTTCCTTTCATCTCAAGACTCTGACCATGTTCTTCCCTCCACCCTGAATCTTTCTTCCACCTGATTAACACTATACATATACATATATATTTTACCATAAACATCATTTGCTTAGGAAAACCTTCTTGGGTTTCCCTATTTTACACCTTCATTATATCAGTACCTTTTCTTTACATCATTTATCATAATTTGTAAATATATTTTCAGTTGAATTATTGTGTTATTGAATCAGTCTTCTTCACCAATCTATGAGCTCCATGAGAGCAAGGGTGGTGTCTTTTTAGTTTGCCATTATCCTCAGCATCTAATACAGAACCAGGCACCTAATAAATGCTAAACAAATATTTGGTGACTGAATGAATGATTTGTAACATCCATGACTGTTAAATTCTATTCATATGCAATGCATGGCACAAGCTAAGCACTGCATTATGAAGCTTTAACAATGAAGATGAACATGTAGCTAAAGGCAGGAAATGAGAAGCACATGGATAACAGAAGTAGCCAGAGATTACGCCCCAAAAGGAGATGGAGGCAAAGTCAGAAATGTGGTCTAAATCCCCAACTTTTATCTATCCCTTGCGCAATCTCCTAAAGGATTTTATTTTATATCCAACTCAACACTTCAGCTTTCCACAATGAAGATCTAATTATTTGATCTATTAACCTATATATTGGGCTAAAGTATTAAAAGGTTAAATGGAAAAAATTAATCGCTTTCCTTTTTAAACTTAAGCCAATATGCTCATTCTTTTCCCACCCAATGCCGTTTGAAATGCCTTCACAAGATCTGGATGCCAGACCTCCCTTTGCCCCTAATTTGCTGTGTGTAAGTTAGGTGGTCATAACAAAACGCCATAGACTGCGTGCCATAGACTGGGTGGCTTAAACAACTGAAATTTATTTTCTCACAGTACTGGAGGCTGGAAGTCTGAGGTCAGGGTGCCAGCATAGTCTGGGGAGGGCTCTGCTCCTGGCTTGTAGATGGTCACCTTCTCACTGTGCGCTCACAGGGCAGAAAGAGAGCTCTGGTGTCTCTTCTTCTAACTACACTAATTCTATCCTATCAGGGCTCTGCCCTTACGCCTTCATTTAACTTAAATTACTTCTTTGTAGGCCCTATCTCTAACTACTGCCACATTATGGAGTAGGGCTTCAACATGTATTTTTCTGGGGGGAAACACAATTCAGTCTATAGCTCTATGTGACCTTGATCAACCCCTTTCACTAACCTGGATTGCATTCAGATCAAGGTTCAGCAACTGCAGCCCACCAACCAAATCCAGACTGCCTCCTGTTTTTGTATATAAAGTTGTATTGGAACCCAGCTGCATCCAGTTATTTACATATTGCCTATTCTGCTTTTGTGCTACAATGGCAGAATTGAATGGTCGCAGCATGATCCAGTGGCCCCCAAAGCCTAAAACTTTTACTATCTCACCCTTTATAGAAAAAGTTTGCCAACCCTAGACTTAAATGATCTTTTAGGACTCTTCTAGCTGTAACATGCTAGGATCCTATTCATCCCTTCAGCCTAAAACATCGTTTAGCTCAAGTCTTCAAGTTCTGCAAAAGGTATTAGTAACCTAATGATTATTTCAGTAAGTATTAAATGCTTACATTGACAGAGATGTTTTATTTCTCTCACATTGTAGCTAACCTCTGCATTGTTATTAAGTGAGCTTAAGCAGACATAGAACAAAGTCCTTCCATGTTGTAAATTCATTTGAAATCTCTATAGCCAAATGCATTCTCATTAAATCATTATTTTAGGGGCTCTGTTGAGTGCCTAACATAGCAAGAAAAAGCATAAAGAGCTAGAAGTGCACCAGCCTCACTGGTTTCCCCTCTCTGCACTTGTATAGCCCCTCTAATGTGCACCACACAATTTGACACAGGTATGTGCCATTTCTATTGCTGGCTAGTTACGTTGTTTGCAATAGGTTTGTATCCCAATCTAGGCAGTTATCACCTTGGGATCAGGGATCATGCTTTTTAAATCAAAAGAGCATAGAATTAAAGATGTGGAAGAGACATTAGTAATCTTAATTCTCTTCATTCTCTTCATTTTCTTGTTTCACAAATGAATAAACTGAGATCCAGACCAAACAAATAACTTGTCTTACTTCTCTTTAATTGCCACAGTACATAACAATTACTTGATTCAGAAGTGTTCACAGCCAGGTGTGGTGAACAGTTTGTAATCCCAGCATTTTGCTGAAGCTCAAGGATTGCTTCAAACCAGGAGTTTGAGATCAGCCTAAGCAACATAGCAAGACCCTGTCTCTACCAAAAAAAAATAAAATAAAATTTAGCTAGGCATGGTGGCATGTGCCTACAGTCCCAGGTACTTGGGAGGCTAAGGCAGGAAGGTCACTTGAGCCCAGGAATTCTAGGTTGCAGTTGAGCTAGGACCCTGCCACTGCACTCTGGCCTCAGTGACAGCAAAATCTTTTCTCTAAAAGAAAATGAAAGAACTTCTGTTTGGCAAAGACTTGGAGAAAGAAATTAGAAAAGAAAACTGGGAGGAAAAGGAAGTTTCCTGGGTCCTGAATTTGTTACAGTAGGTAGCTAGTCAGGTATCAGCAGAGCAGGACAGGGTTCCCCACACACACACCAGGAGTGCTGAGCAAACGTCAGGTGATGGTCAGGAGGTTGTTAACTGTTTCCCTAAAGTACTAATTGCTCACAACCAGCACCAGGGAAAGGCAGTCTCCTAATAGATAGAAAACACATGAAACTGATCAGCAGCTTCCCAATAAGATCTCAGGAGTGGGGAAAAGTAAGGCAAGATCCCGGAAGTATGCCAACATATAAAACCCCAAGTCAAGAGGTCAAGCTGTGCACTTGGTTTCTCAAGTTGTCTGCTTGACCCTCTTCCAAGTTGTATTTTCCTTCTTTTCTTTCCTTCCTTCCCTTTCTTACTGTTCTAAAGCTTTTCAATAAACTTTCACTCCTGCTATGAAACTTGCCTCGGTCTCCCCTGCCTTATGCCCCTCAGTCAAATTCTTTCTTCCGAGGAGGCAAAGTGCTGAAGTTGCTATGGACCCATATGGATTCACAGCCGGTAACTTGGAGTAACTCAGAATAATAACTCGAATCTCTTCCACTGCTAGCATTTGAGAGGCTTTACGTGGAATGCTCTAGAAAGCAATCTAAAGTCTACATTCTCATGGGTCTCTAACACACGACTTCTTAACATGCACTCCGTGAAGCACTAAACATGGTCCTGTAGTTAAACAGGTTTGGAAAGGGCTAATACTGTGCACCCATCAAACACATTTTTTCATAGAACACCTGTTAACATTCTGAGAAGAATGAAACAAGTGTGTCTCAGGACTCACTTTAGAAAAAATTCTTTCTAGCACCAGAATATTTCTCAAAACAATTTTTCACCCTTGCCCATGCATTTCTTCCACTGTGTGCCACAAATCCAAGAGAGAAAGAAGCTACAGTATTTTTCTCTTTGAAAAACCTCTCTACACCGAGCTCCCATCCTTCCCTTCATGAGTTACCTACCAACTGGATGCACCAGATGCAAACCTCAGACCACCCAGGAATCCATCCTTGCTTGGAGCTTTCCCTCTGACAGTAGCAGGCGGAAGAGAATAAATAGGAAGGGGTCATGAACTCTGCACCGTCATGATGGATAACAGCTGAAAACTGATGGATTTTTCCCTAGGGAATGCCTCCTCTCCATTTTAATGATATTCATAGAACAGAGAGAATTAGGCAAGCAACTTTTTTAGTCATTTTACTTCTTGGTATCTCTTTTAGAGATAGCAAGTTATAGACCTAATTTCTTAATGAATTGCATGTAGAATCAGCTATAAGCCCGCTTGCCTGGTACAAGTATCAAGGAGAAATGGTTTGGAGAGACAAACTCATTTCTTAACCTCAACTAACCATTTTTAGCTGATTGATACTTCTAATTTCATTCACTTCCCATCTCTCATTTAGTAACCCAGTGGACACAGAGTCTAAATACAATTATTCTTCTGGCTTATTCTTATAGAAATGGGGTCTTCACTCCCCCACCTCAGCCAATACACACATAACCAGGCCTGGGGCTCAGCTGGAAATCCTGTGTGACAGGGCTAAGCTCTGCATTAAGAAGCAGGGGTGAGTGCTCTTACTTCTTCCACCCTTTTTCACTTTTATAGGGCCTAAAGAAAATGATAACATTTGTTTGATACACTGAAAATAAACACATGTTATTTATGATGTTATTAATAACTACTCTGGCCATTCGACCACCTCGAGGGTTGAGGGGAAACTCAATACCTTGACACACGTAGAACCAATTCAAGGCATTCTTCTTAAATCACTGGGTTGGACAAATTGGAGAGCTTTGACAAACCAGTATGGAGGTTCTGTGTCAAACCCAGAGTCTCTCGGAGTGTGCAGCTGACACTCATCTCAGCAGTTCTCAGCCCTGACTATGCTCACTGGGGCTGCCGTCACAAAGTACCACAGACAACGCGGCTTAAAACCACAGAAATCATCTCACAGTCCGAAATGAGGCTGCCAACATGGTCATGTTCTGGTGAGAGCTCTCTTCCTGGCTTGCAGATGGACACCTTCACACTGTTCTCAGTGGAGCATGCTCTGATCTCTCTTCCTCTTGTTTTAAGTATCCTTGGCTTTCAAAAAATACTGATGGACAGACCCTGTGGCTTTGCATGTCAAAGCTTCAGAACTTCTATACCCCATAGGAAAGCAAGGCAGAGCACAGAGCAGCCAGCTGTACTGTGTGAGGCAGCCTCCCTGTTTTGAACCCTGAAATGTGGCTCCAGTTTCTGGAATGGAGCTTGAACTCCATTCCCCATATCTTCTGTATTAGTCCTTTTTCACACTGCTTATAAAGACATACTTGAGACTGGGTAGTTAATTTAAAAAAAAAATGAGGTTTAATGGACTCACGTGGCCAATTCCACATGGCTCAGGAGGCCTCATAATCAAGGCAGAAGGCAAAAGCACATCTTATGTGGCTGTAGGCAAGAGAGAATGTGAGCCAAGCAAAAGGGGAAACCCCTTATAAAACCATCAGATCTTGTGAGACTTACTCACTACCATGAGAACAGTATAAGGGAAACTGCCCCCATGATTCAATTATCTCCCACTGGGTCCCTCCCACAACACTGGGAATTATGGGTGCTGCAATTCAAGATGCAACTGGGGTGGGGACACAGCCAAACCATGTCATTCTCCTCTTAGGAGACTAAACAGGGCCCGTGTGGGTATCCCCCAGGTCCATCCTCATCTCTTTCCTTGCAGAGTCACACCTCTCACCCTATGCAAGGGCTTCTCAAGTGCACTCAGCAGTGCCACAGGCCCTGCTTATGCCCCGGCCTCTCTCTGGGGAGCCTACATTCTCCCAAGTTTGATCCATCCTACCCATCTGACCTAGACCTCTCACCTGTCATCATCTAGCAACCAAGCGTGCACTAAGCCTAAACAAAATCACTCTGTTCTTTAGGTCTCACTTTCTAACCCTCTGCTTCCATAATTCTTTCAAAGTGATTCTCTTCTTGGAAAATGAGAATGCCAAAGCTACTTAAGACCTCAAATCAGGCCCAGGCCAGCATTTACTAAAGCCAAACATGAACTTTCCCTATGGCCTGGCAATTGCATCCCTGACATTTACGCAAGAGAAATGAGTACATATATCCACCAAAAGACACACAAAAGAATGTTCATAACCATAATAGCCAAAAACTAGAAACAACCCAAATGCTGATCAACTAGTAAATACGTAAATAAATTGTTGTATATTCATACAAAGGAACACTAACAGCAATTTTAAAAAGAAAGCACTACTGATACACACAACTGCATGATTACATTCCATGAACAAAGCCAGGCCCGAAAGCAAATGCACTGTATGATACATTTATATAAAGTTCAAGAGGCGTAAAGTAGAAATTGACTGGAAAGAGGCAAAAAGGAACTTTGTGGGGTCATAGAAGTGTCTTGCAAATTTCCTGTTTGCCTCCTCGGTAGGGTGCTGACCACGTGGTGTCTTCATATCATCCAAGGAATTAGTTCATCTTCACAGTGTGTCAAAAAACTTACTTTTTGTATGTGTTCTTAAAAATCTGTACTTGGAACCATAGGGGTCAAAAAAGTCATTGATATGTCCTAGAATGTTAGAAAATAGTGGTCAATCTCATTTTACAGATTAAGAATGCGAGACATAGGCAAAAGTGGGTATAGGAATCAGCTCTCCTTTGTCCCACTCTGATGCTTTTTCTTTTATGTCATTATACCAAAACAAACATATGATAAAATAATATTTTATCATCTCAGAAATGGAGGGAAATATTCAAGAAAGACAAAGTCAAAGAAACTGGAGGCTCAGTTAAACGAGCAGATAATTTCCCCCTATCTAGTGACAGGTGAACTCTTTCAACTCAGGCCACTGTACTGAATAGATTTTCACTCCCACATATTAAATGGAACTGAAACGTTGATGTTCTTCCAAAAAAGAGAGTAATTTCTTCTTCTCAGAATGGCCACAATAATATCTTTTCAATTAAAAGTAGAATCTACTCAACTGGCACCTGGCTAAAGAGCAAATTGATTTAATTAAGACAGGAAAAATTAGGATAGACGTGGATGTCAAATGATAAAAGTTAAAATTAGTGGATTATTATATTGAGAGAGGAAAAGTTCCATTTAGGAGCTACATGTAGCTTAGTCTTCAGGTTTGTTCACAAGGCTAATGAAGCAAGTTCATGTTTTAAAACACTCCTCAGAGACTCTGACTGCTGGCCAAGATTAGCTAACAGAGACTAGATTCATCTTCCCACTTAAAACAACCTCAAAAGTTGACAAGAATGTAAAATTAAATTTTTTAAGACATGGGACATAAAGCAGCAAAGGACACTCACCACTGAAAGAAGACGAATGAGATGAAACATATGATTGCTCCAGCTCACTGCCTGAAAGTTTCCAGGTCCCAGCACAGGGATGGGGAATTTGGACAGAGACCAGCAGACTCCCTGAGATAAGGAGATAGAGCTAGACGTGTGGGGAGACTGAGGCAGCTGGAGTTTGAAGGACAGAGCATTGGAAAGGAGAGTGATGCACAGAGACATAATTCCAGATATCTGCAAAGGATCTCCCCTAGTACTCAGCTGAGTACTGATCACTGCATGTGTGTGAAGAAACTACCTGGGTGGCCAGGGAAAGATCACCCAAAAGGATTAAAGGGGACAGTGTCTGGAATTTACATAGGGTGGGATTGGTGCCTACTCTTACTGGCCAACAGGAAAACCTTATGATTCTCAGGGTACTGGGTAATGTATACACAAAAGGGACTTTCATCAACAGCATGGAATAGTTAGCCCTAGGCTAAATACTTCTCTGTCCTTCAGAATAAGCCTTAAAAGCAAGACCGAAAAGTACCAAATGTTTTCAAGTAACTTAACTATACCAGTAAACAAAACTCGAGACTATTAATAGGAAGGAAAAGATATCCAGCACCCAACAAGGTAAAAGTCACAATATTTTCTTTCCCATGAAAAAAATTACCAGACAGGAAAAGAACTAGGAAAATAAAACCAAAATGAAGAAAAAGAACAATCGATCAAAACCAAAGCAAAATTGACATAGATGTTAGGATTAGCTGACAAGGCATTTAAAAGTTAGTTTAACTGTATTCCATAGGTTCAAAATATTAAGTTGGGAAGTGAAGATCTAAAAAGATTCCAACTGAATGTCTATAGCTATATATTGCAATGTCTGAGATGAGAAATGCACTGGATGAAATTAATTGCAAATTAGACATTACAGAAGAAAAGGTTAAGTGAGCTTGAAAACAACTACATAGAAACTATCCAGAATCAAACACAGAGAAAAGTGAATTTTTAAAATAAATGCAGCATCAGTGAGCTGTGGGAAAGTTTCAAGTGGAATCCCTCAGTGGAGGAAGCTACAGAAATAAATATTTGAAGAAATAGTGAACAAAATTTTTTCAAACCTGATAAAAACAACAGACCACTGGGATGGTTAATTTTAAGTGTCAAATTGACTGAGATAAGGATTGTCCAGACAGCTGGTAGAACACTATTTCTTGGTGTATATGTGAAGGTGTTTCCAAAAGAGGTTAACATTTGAATCAGTAGACTGAATAAAGATCATCCTCACCAATGAAGCTGGGCATCATCCTATCTGTTAAGGGCCTGAATAGAACAAAAGGCAGAAAAAGGATAAATTTGTTCTCTCTTTCACTGGGACATCCATATTCTCCTGCCCTCAGAGAGCAGTGCTTCTGTTTCTCAGAGCTTCAGACCCAAACTGGGACTTACACCACTGTCTCCCCAGTTCTTGAACTTTGGACTTGGACTGGGACTTACACCACTGGCTCCTTGAGTCTCAGGCTTTGGGATTTGAATTGAAAGCATACCACTGGCTTTCCTGGGCCTCCAGTTTGCAGATGGTAAACTGTAAAACTTCTCAGCCCCCATAATCACTTGAGTCAGTCTCTCATAATGCATCTCTTTCTATAAATCTATATACAACCTGTTGGTTCTCTTTCTCTGGAGAACCCTGACTAATATGGATTGTGGTACTGATAATAGTTCAAGAAAAAGAGAATTTTAAGGATGAGTTTTCTGAGTTAGTTCTAGGATTTCTGTAATTGGTTCTCTAATTTGCTTAGATTTAAAGATGCTAATGGCTTTATTTACAGTAGTAAAGAGAGCACTGATAGTCCATGGTATGAACTGTTTGTAAACGTGCAATTGGAAACTCTAATCAACCACTTATAAGAAGCAAGGAATTAGGTGACTCTGTATATACTTATAACCATTTTTTTAAAATTAATGAATATAGTGAAGTTGGTTAGTTGCTCCTAATGTTACTGGACAAGGCAGTGAGTAAAAAGGATAAGTTCAGGGATTTGAATTCCTAGGTCAAGCTCTGCACAAATTACCTAAAATCTTCTATGTGTGCCCTGAAGGAGTCCCTTATCTCCTTTAGATACAGGGCTGAAATTGCTGAAAATCAAATGCAGAACCTGATCTTGTGATAGGCTGAATTGCAATCCAAGTTGAGCTCCTATCCTTGCAGGGTGACTACTATTAAAGTGAGGGCATTGGTTTGGAAAGAATTGGATCTACAGTTGTGATGGGGATGCGTGGGAAGAAACTGATGAAGCTGAAGACCTCAAGTTCCTAAATGCTGATGAGTCTTTACCAGTGGCATTGGCCTCACCACTCCGAGCAGGAGGGGCCTTCTCAAACTCAGGGGCAGCACACACCCCCCACCCAGTGGCAGGTTCTACCCACTCCAGTGGTATTGGCCTCTCTACCCCCAGTGGTATCTATCTTTTCACCTCAATCTGAGGGGATTAGCCCTTCATTGGCTGAGGAAATGGTAATGTCTTCCCTGAGGCAGTTGTCATGGAAGAATGCAAGACAAGGTTGATTGGCCTCAAGACCCACTCCTATGAGCCCCCTTTGCTTTTAGACCTATAACTAGACTCAAGCGGGTCTCTAAAAGTGAGGTACAAGTGTGACCCATGAGGAGGTTTGTCACACCACAAAATAACTACTTGAGTTTTTGAATTTATAGAAGCAGAAATCTGGGGAACATGTGTGGTAACAGATATTGGGGGGGTTAGGATAACGTTGAAGGTAACATAAAGTTTATCAACCTGAAATAACGAACAGAGACACTCTGGAAAAGAAAATGATATTTAAGAGCATTGCAATGGGAATACATGAGCCATAATAAATTATTTATATATTCAGGGAGGTTGAGGAAGACAAAGGGTGTTTTTTCATTTTTTTATTATATATATATATATATATATATATTTTATTGCATTTCAGGTTCTGGGGTACACGTGCAGAACATGCAGGATTGTTACATAGGTACATACATGGCAATGTGGTTTGCTACCTCCATCACCATCATCTATATCTGGAATTTCTCCCCGTGTTATCCCTCCCCAACGCCCTACGCCCTGCTGTCCCTCCTCTAGTCCTCCACAACAGAACCTAGTATGTGATGCTCCCCTCCCTATGTCCATGTGCTCTCATTGTTCAACACCCACATATGAGTGAGAACATGTGGTGTTTGATTTTCTGATCTTGTGTCAGTTTGCTGAGAATGATGGTTTCCAGTTCCATTCATGTCCCTACAAAGGACACAAACTGGTCGTTTTTTATGGCTGCATAGTATTCCATGGTGTATATGTGCTGCGTTTTCCCCATCCAGTCTATCATCAATGGGCATTTGGGTTGGTAACAGGTCTTTGCTATTGTAAACTGTGCCACGATAAACATACATGTGCATGTGTCTTTATAATAGAACAATTTATAATCCTTTGGATATATATCCAGTAATGAGATTGCTGGGTTAAATGGAATTTCTATTTTAGGTCCTTGAGGACTCACCACACTGTCTTCCACAATAGTAGAACTAATTTACATTCCCACCAACAGTGTAAAAGTGTTCCTATTTCTCCACATCCTTTCCAGCATCTGTTGTCTCCAGATGTTTTAATGATCGCCATTCTAACTGGCATGAGATGGTATCTCGAATGTGGTTTTGATTTGCATTTCTCTAATGACCAGTGATGACGAGCATTTTTTCATATGTTTGTTGGCCTCATATATGTCTTCTTTTGAAAAGTGTCTGTTCATATCCTTCACCCACTTTTGAATGAGTTTGTTTGTTTGTTTCTTGTAAATCTGTTTTAGTCCTTTGTCGATTCTGGATATTAGCCCTTTGTCAGATGGGTAGATTGCAAAAAAATTTTCCCATTCTGTTGTTTGCCAGTTCACTCTAATGACTGTTTCTTTTGCAGTGCAGAAGCTCTGGAGTTTAACTAGATCCCATTTGTCTATTTTGGCTTTTGTTGCTAATGCTTTTGGAGTTTTAGTCATGAAGTCCTTGCCCATGCCCATGCCCTGAATGGTTTTGCCTAGGTTTTCTTCTAGGGTTTTTATGGTATTAGGTCTTCTGTTTAAGTCTTTAATCCATCTGGAGTTAATTTTAGTGTAAGATGTCAGGAAGGGGTCCAGTTTCTGCTTTGTGCACATGGCTAGCCAGTTATTTCAACACCATTTATTAAACAGGGAATCCTTTCCTCATTGCTTCTATTTGACAAAGATCAGATGGTTGTAGATGTGTGGTGTTGCCTCCAAGGCTTCTGTTCTGTTCCATTGGTCTATATCTCTGTTTTGGTACCAGTACCATGCTGTTTTGATTACTGTAGCCTTGTAGTACAGTTTGAAGTCCAGTAGTGTGATGCCTCCCGCTTTGTTCTTTTTGCTTAGAATTGACTTGGCTATGCAGGCTTTCTTTTCATTCCATATGAAGTTTAAGGTGGTTTTTTCCAGTTCTGTGAAGAAAGTCATTGGTAGCTTGATGGGTATCATGTTGAATCTGTAAATTACTTTGGGCAGTGTGGCCATTTTCATGATATTGATTCTTCCTAACCATGAGCATGAAATGTTTTTCCATCTGTTTGTGTCCTCTCTTATTTCCTTGAGCAGTGGTTTGTAGCTCTCCTTGAAGAGGTCCTTTACATCCTTTGTTAGTTGTATTCCAAGATATTTTATTCTCTTTGTAGCAATTGTGAATGGCAGTTTGTTCTTGATTTGGCTCTCTTTAAGTCTGTTATTGGTGTATAGGAATGCTTGCGGGTTCTGCACATTGATTTTGTATCCTGATATTTGCTGAAGTTGCTTATCAGTTTCAGGAGATTTTGGGCTGAGACAATGGGGTCTTCTAAATATACAATCATGTCATCTGCAAATAGAGACAATTTGACTTCCTCCTTTCCTATTTGAATACCCTTTATTTCTTTGTCTTGCCTGATTGCTCTGGCTAGAATTTCCAATACTATGCTGAATAGGAGTGGTGAGAGAGGGCATCCTTGTCTAGTACCAGATTTCAAAGAGAATGCTTCCATTTTTGCCCATTCAGTATGATGTTGGCTGTGGGTTTGTTGTACATAGCTTTTATTATTTTGAGTTGTGTTCCACTGATGCCTAGTTTATTGAGAGTTTTTAGCATAAACGGCTGTTGAATTTTGTCAAAGGTCTTCTCTGCATCTTTGGGATAATCATATGGTTTTTGTCTTTGGTTCTGTTTATATGGTGGATTACATTTATAGACTTGCGTATGTTTAACCAGCCTTGCATTCCCAGGATGAAGCCTACTTGATCATGATGGATAAGCTTTTTGATGTGCTGTTGCAATAGGTTTGCCAGTATTTTATTGAAGATTTTTGCATCTATGATCATTATGGATATTGGCCTGAAGTTTTCTTTTCTTATTGATTCTCTGCCAGGTTTTGGTATCAGGATGATGTTGGTCTCATAAAATGTTTTGGGAAGGATTCCCTCTTTTTGTATTGTTTGGAATAGTTTCAGAAGGAGTGTAACCAGCTCCTCTTTATATGTCTGGTAGAATTCAGCTGTGAACCCATCTAGACCTAGGCTTTTTTTGGTGGGTAGGCTATTAATTGCTGCCTCAACTTCAGCCCTTGTTATTTGTGTATTTAGGGTTTTGACTTCTTCCTGGTTTAGGCTTGGGAGGGTGCAAGTGTCCAGGAATTCATCCATTTCTTCCAGGTTAACTGGTTTATGTGCATAGAGTTATTTGTAGTAATCGTTGATGGTAGTTTTCTCTGATGGATTTCTGTGGAATTGGTGGTGATATCTCCTTTATCGTTTTTTATTGCATCTATTTGATTCTTCTCTCTTTTCTTTTTTATTAATCTGGCTATACTCTATTTTGTTGATCTTTTAAAAAAAACAGCTCCTGGATTTATTAATTTTTGAAGGGTTTTTTGTATCTCTATCTGCTTCAGTTCTGCTCTGATCTTAGTTAGTTCTTGCCTTTTGCTAGCTTTTGAGTTTTTTTTTTTCCTTGCTTCTCTAGCTCTTTCAATGTTGACAATAGTGTGTCAATTTTAGATCTTTCCTTGCTTCTCATGTGGGCATTTATTGCTATAAATTTCCCTCTAGACACTGTTTTAAATGTGTCCCAGAGATTCTGGTACACTGTGTCTTCATTCTTGTTGGTTCAAAGAACATCTTTATTTCTGCCTTCATTTCATTGTTTATCCAGTCAACATTCAAGAGCCAGTTGTTCAGGTTCCATGAAATTGTGCGTTTCTGAGTTAGTTTAATCCCGAGTTCTAATTTGATTGCACTGTGGTCTGAGAGACTGTTTGTTATGATTTGCATTCTTTTGCATTTTCTGAAGAGTGATTTACTTCCAATTATGTGGCCAGTTTTAGATTAAGTGCGATGTAATGCTGAGAAGAATGTATATTCTGTGGATTTGGCGTGGAGAGTTCTGTAAATGTCTATTGGGTTTGCTTGGTCCAGACCTGAGTTCAAGTCCTGGATATCCTTGTTAATTTGCTGTCTCATTTGTGAGACATTAGGATCAGTAGCTCTTCTTGATGCCTTGATTCTTTTACCATTGTGTAATGCCCTTTTTTGTCTGTTTTGATCTTTGTTGGTTTAAAGTCTATTTTATCAGATGAGGATTGCAACTCCTGCTTTTTTTTGCTCTCCATTTCCTTGTAAATTTTCCTCCATTCCTTTATTTTGAACCTATGTCTATCCTTGCATATGAGATGGGTTTCCTGGATACAGCACACCAATGGGTTTTGACTTTTTAATCCAATTTGCCAGTCTGTGTCTTTTGATTGGGACATTTAGCCCATTTACATTTAAGGTTAATATTGTTATGTGTGAATTTGATCCTGCCATTTTGATGCTAGATGGTTGTTTTGCCCATTAGTTGACACAGTTTCTTCATTGTGTTGATGCTCTTTACCATTTGGTACATTTTGGAGTGCCTGGTATCGGTTGTTCCTTTCTATGTTTAGTGCTTCTTTCAGGAGCTCTTGTAAGGCAGGCCTGGTGATAATGAAACCTCTGAGCAATTGCTTGTTTGTAAAGGATATTATTACTCCTTTGCTTATGAAACTTAGTT
>NW_016107411.1:4185721-4195179 GCF_001604975.1 Cebus imitator | reverse complement strand
CTAATATCCTTTCTTCTGCTTGGTTGATTCAGCTATTGAAACTTGTGTATGCTTCACAAAATTCTCTCTTGTGTTTTTCAGCTCCATCAATTCATTTATATTCTTCTCTAAACTGTTTATTCTCGTTAGAATTTCATCCACCCTTTTTTTTTAAAGGTTCTTAGTTTCTTTGCATTGGGTTAGAACATGTTCTTTTAGCTCAGAGAAGTTTTTTATTACCCACCTTCTGAAGCCTGTTTCTGTCAGTTCATCAGACTCATTCTCCATCCAGCCTTGTTCCCTTGCTGGTGGGGAGTTTTGATCCCTTGCTGGAGGAGAGGCGTTCTGGTTTTGGATGTTTTCATCCTTTTTGTGCTGGTTTCTTCCCATCTTTGTGGATTTATCTCCCTGTGGTCTTTGTAGTTGTTGACTTTCAGATGGGGTCTCTGAGTGGATGTCCTTTTTGTTGATGTTGAAGTTATTTCTGTTTTTTAGTTTTCCTTCTAACAGTCAGGCCTCTCTGCTGTATGACTGCTGGAGGTCCACTCCAGATCCTGCTTGCCTGGGGATCACCTACAGCGGCTGCAGAACAATAAGGGTTGTTGCCAGTTTCTTCTGCTGTTATCTTCATCCCAGGAGGGTACCTGCCAGATGTCAGCCTGAGCTCTCCTTTATGAGTTGTCTGTTTGGATATATGGGGGCTGGGGAGCTGCTTGAGGAGACAGTCTGTCCCTTACAGGAGCTCAAGTGCTGAGCTGTGAGCTCTGTTCTTCTGTTTAGAGCTGCTGTGTAGGTATGTTTAAGTCTGCTGCAGTGGACCTCATAACCGCCTCTTTTCCCCAGTGCTCTGTCCTGGGAAGATGGGGCTTTATTTATAAATTCCTGATGTGCTGCTGCCTTTTTTTAGAGATGCCCTGCCCAGCAAGAAGGTAGCCTAGTCACAGTATGCCAACAGAGACATTGCTGAGATGCTGTGGGCTCTGTCAAGCTTCTGTGTGAACTTCCTTGCAGTTTTGTTTATATAGGTATAGTTAGAACTGCCTCTGTAATGGCTGTCTGCCTCCATAATGGTGGACTGTCTCTGTAATGGTAGACTGCCTCGGTAATGGCAGATTGCTTCGGTAATGGTGGACTGCCTTGGTAATGGTGAACTGCCTCAGTAATGGTGGACTGCCTGAGTAGTGGTGGACTGCCTCAGTAATGGTGGATGCCCTTCCCCTGCAGAGCTGAACCATCCCGGGTCCAGCTGTGCTTGCTGTGAAACTCTCAATCCAGAGCTTTCCAGATTGCTGCTCTTTGTGGGGATGGGACCCGCTCAGACAGATCACCTGGCTCCCTGTTTTAGCCCCCTGTTTTTACAGTTGAATGGGGGACTCTGTCTCCCAGGCATCCCAGGTGCCAGTTGAAATGGCCACCCAGATTTGTGTGAGTTTTTGTGCAGAGATATGCTGCACCAGCTGAAACAGCTGTGATGGAGACTTGTGGTGCTTTTCTTCCCAGGAATCTCCGTGTCTGCGGGCAGTAAAAACTTGTTTGGAAATGCAGTGATCACTCACCCTCTGTGTTCTCACTGGGAACTGCACTCCTGAGCTGTTCCTATTTGACCATCTTGGATGATCTCCGACAAAGGTTTTTAAAGGAAAATTGAGAAGGATTCCACAGTTGTTTTGATATGATTATATTTGGCCACAAGGACCAATAATAAGTGGTAACATCAGTCCAAGGTTGGACAGGCAGTGGCTGGACATATATTCTCATGGAAGTATTTTTTGTGTAATGTTATGGTAGCCTTTGTGCAAGGTTGCACTTTTTGCTGATCCTTTTTGATAGTTTTTATTATCAGGCATTTGAACATGAGAACCATTCTCTTCATGGACTTCTCCACTCTATTCGTCAAAGTTGTTTTGTTTTGTTTGTTTTTTAACATACGTGAATCCATTCTGAGTGTGACAACTTTCATAAGTTAGATCAGGCCAACTTTATTGATATGGTCCCACTCAGCAGATTCTACATTTAATGTTGCACCTCTAAGGACTAGAAAAGGAGCTAATATTTTGGTTCGTTGGCTAAAATATGGATCAAAAATGGCCCACAATGAGCAAATTAAAAATGCTGGACATGGCTTGGTTTAACATAGAGGAAGGGATTCAAGGCTTAGACAGATTGGAATGTTACAATAGAACTGTCATTTTAGATATACTCAGCCATACTCAGAGGATCCAGAAGATATGACTTTCACCACTACTGGGAGAAATAAATTTATGAGAGGAGCCCAACATCTTTGAAGATCTCTGTGATTATTCTTCTCCATAGGACAGAGCTCACAGTGGGAACTGGAATCACTAAATCTGGAAACCTAAATGCATAGAGTAATTATATCCTGGGGTGGCAGGGGCCAAGTGGCAGGACTCAACCACCAAGGCAAGATGAGTATAGTTACCATAATCAGCAGCAGAGTTGAAGCAGCAATCAGAATAGTCTGATTCACACAGACTGGGACTTTGTCTAGTTGATCATCGTGTTCCCAGAAGTGAAGTAGATAGGAAATCTACTAAATTGTCTGATCCGCATAAGCAGAACTGTTCTATGCTAAGTGAATAGAAGTCTAATTCAAATAACAAAAACAGAGTGTCAGGGCCCCTCAATCAATTCCCAGACTTGAGCCAGTTTACAGACCCAGAACTCCTTGAGTGTAAAGGAGCCCAAGCCCCCTTGAAGAAGGACCTTAGAACACTACAAAAAATTTATTCTATTAATCTTTCTCCAAGCCTTCCCTAAAGGAACCTAGGACCTTTATAATTAATAATAATCTGGGTAATTGTGCATTTGGGGGAAGGAAATAATCAGACATTTTGGGGACTACTCAACACTGGCTCTGAACTGACACTGAATCCAGGAGACCCAAAATATTACCGTGGCCCACCAGTCAGAGTACAGGCTTGTGGAGATCAGGTAATCAACAGAGTTCTAGCTCAGGTCCATCTCACAGTAAGTCCAGTGGATCACTGAACCCAGCCTGGGGTTATTTCCCCAGTTCCAACATGCATAGTTGAAATAGGCATAGCCATTGGCAGAATCCCCACATTTATTTCTTGACTTATAGGATGAGTGTTACCATGATGAGAAAAGCCAGGTAGAAGCCATTAGAACTGCATCTACCTAGAAAGTAAATTATAGTATACTACAGTCCTAGAGGGATTTCAGAGGTTAGTGCCACTACAAGGACTTGAAAATTGCAGGGGTGGTGTTTCCCACCACATCCCCATTTAACTTTCCTATTTGGCTTGTATAGAAGACAGATGGACCCTTGAGAATGACAGTGGATTATTGCAAGCTCAACCAGGTGATAACACTAATCGTAGCTGCTGTACCAGATGCAGTTTAATTGCTTGAGCAAATTAACACATCTCCTGGTACCTGATGTGTAGCTACTGGTCTTGCAAATGCCCTTTCTCCATTCTTGTCCATAAAGCCTACTGGAAGCAGTTTGCTTTCAGCTGACAAGTCCAGCAATACACCTTCACTGTTCTACCTAAAGGGCATATCAATTCTTCAGCTCCATGTCATAATTTACTGCACAGTGATCTTGATCACTTTCTGTTCCACAAGATAGCACACTGGTCCATTACATTGATGACATTATGCTAATTGGACATAGTGACCAATAAGTAGCAACTACTCTAGACTTATTGGTAAGACATTTGTGTGTCATAAGGTGGGAAACAAATCCAACTAAAATTCATGGGTCTTCTCTCTCAGTCACATTCCTATAGGAGTCCAGAGGTGTGGGGCATGACAAGATATCCCTTCTAAGGTAAAGGATGAATTCTTGCACATGGCCCCTCCTATAACCAAGAAAGAGGAAGAACACATAGTGGTCCTCTTTGGATTTTGGAGTCAACATATTCCTCACTCGGGTGTGTTACTCTGGCCCATTTAGCCAAATTACCCAAAGAGATGTTTGAGCAGGGCCCAGAACAAGAAAAGACTCTAATAGGTCTAGGCTACTGTGCAGGCTGCTGGGTATATGATCTGCAGATCCAGTGCTTGAAGAGTCAGTGGCAGATAGGGATGCTATTTGGAGCCTTTGGCAAGGCCCTATAGGTGAATCACAGAACATGCCTTTAGAATTTTAGAGCAAGACTCTGCCATCATCCATAGATAACAACTCTCCTAAGAAACAGCCCTTGGCCTGCTGCTGGGCCTGAGTAGAGACTGAACCTTTGACATGGGCCATCAAGATACCATGTGATCTGAGCTGCCCATCATGAATTGGGTGTTATCTGACCTGCCAAGCTATAAAGCTTGGCAAGCATGGGAACACTCAGTCATCAAATGGAAGTGGCACATAAGTGATCAGGCTCAAACAAGCCCTAATGGCATAAAAATGTTGCATGAAAAAGTGGCCTAAATGCTTATGGTCCCACCCCTGTCTCTCTCTTTCACCTGCACCAATGGCCTCATAAGAGGTTCCCAACAATCAGTTAACAGAGAAAGAAAAGACTCAGTCCTGGCTTACAGATTGTTTCACACAATATACAGGTGCCACTCAAAAGTGGACAGCCACAGTACTACAGCCACCTTCCGGGATACTCCTGAAGAATGGTAGTGAAGGAAAATCCTCCCAGTGGGCAGAACTTTGAGCAATGCACCTGGTTGGGCAATTTGCTTGGAATGACAGTGGATTACTATAAGCTAGGAGTTACAATAAATGGACTAATATGCAATTGTATACCAATTCATGGGCTGTAGCCAATGATTTGGCTAGATGGTCAGAGACTCAGAAAAAATGTGATTGGAAAACTGATCCCAAAGATTTGAGGGAAGAGGTATGTGGATACACCTTTCTGAATGGGCAAAAAATATAAAGATATTTGTGACCCATGTGAATGCTCACCCAAGTGTGACTTCAGCAGAGGAGAATTTTCATAATCAAGTGGATAGAATGGCCTGTTCTGTGGATAGCAATCAGCTTCTTTCCCCATCCACCCCTTTCATCACCCAATGAGCTCATAAACAAAGTCACCATGGTGGCAGGGATGGAGACTATGTGTGGAGTCAGCAAAATGGACTTCCGAATAGAAATGAGGACTAAAATTGCCATGAGTCTTTTCTCCTTATTTTGCTACAGATGTATGTGTGTGTGTGTGTATGTGTGTGTGTGTGTGTGTGTGTGTGTGTGTGCATAAAATACCTCTGTTTTATTCCATCTATTATTCTCTTACCATGTAACATAAGATGTATTGACTTTATGCAATAGTATTTAAGTATGGTTAATTTTATTGCATAGTATTTAAGTTATGAGATACCAGGGAAAGAGTAGCCATCATTCAAAGACTACCTCCTCTTCTGGGGAAAAGTTAGGGAATTTTCAACTGTACACAGGGTAGTCATATCATATTTGGTGTAACTATGACCTTGTTACTGTATGCATTTGGAGATTAAGTATGATTTTTAAAATGCACCGGAGTGCCAAGTTAACAATGGGTAGACTTATGATGGTTGATTTTATGTGTCACCTTGACTGCACATGAGGTGCCCAGATATTTTGTTAAGCATTATTATGTGAGTATGTTTTAGGGTGTTTTAAATGAGACTGACATTCAAATTAGTAAGCTAAGTAAAGAACATTTCCATTCCTAATGTGCATGGGCCTCATTCAATCAGCTGAAGGCCTGGCTAGAACAAAAGGGATCATCCTCCCCTCCTGCAAGTAAAGGGGAGCTCCTCCTGCCTGGTTAAATTGGAACTTTGGTTTTTCTCCTGCCTTCGGACTCAGAGACATCAGCTCTTGTTAGGTCTCAAGTTTTCTAGCATTTGGACTGGAACAAGACCATTGGTTCTCCTGGGTCTCCAGCTTACTCACTGCAAATCTTGAAACTTGTCAGCTTCCATAGTCTTGTGAGCCAATTCCTTATATTAAATCTCCAAGTTATCTGGAGAACCCTGACTAATACAACTGCTCAGGGAGAAAAAAAAAGGAATGAACTGTTGATAAATGCTATGACATGAATGAATCTCAAAATAATTATTCTCAATGAAAAAATCCAGACACCCCCAAAAAGAGTGCACACTCTATTATTCCATTTCTGTAAAGTTCTAGAAAATTCAAATGAATCTATAGTGACAGAATGCAGATAAGTAGCTTCCTGGGGAGGAAGGGCAGAAAGAAACAGTTGGGAAAAATTACAAGGGATCATGGGCACTTCTAGGGCAATTCATTATCTTGGAATAATAGGAATATGGTCATTATCTTGATTTTAGTGATGGCTTCCTTGGTATATACATATGTCAAGACTTACCAAACAACATACTTTAAAGTAATGCAGTTAATTATATACCAATTATATCTAGAGTTTTTATCAATTAATTAATGAATAAACTTCCATGATGTTACCCTCTGCTTCCTGAATCCTACAGTTGACACTCTCTATTTCTAATAAACATGTTTAATGCAAACATAACTTAGAAATATTATGGGGTTTTTTTTTTAGCCAGGCAGAGTGTCTAATGCCTATAATCCCAGCACTTTGGGAAGCTGAAGAGGGCAGACCTCAGGTGTGGGGTCAGGAGTTCACGACCAGCCTGGCCAACATGGTGAAACCCTGTCTCTACTAAAAAAAAAAAAAAAATACAAAAATTAGCTGGATGTGGTGGCAGGCACCTGTAATCCCAGCTACTTGGGAGCCTGAGCAGGAGAATCACTTAAACCCAGGAGGTGAAGGTTGCAATGAGCTAAGATAGTGCCACTACACTCGAGCCTGGGCAACAGAGCAAGACTCCCTCTCAACAAAACAAAAATGGAAAAAAAAAAAAAAGAAGAAATATTATGGGGTTTTTTTACTGCTATCATCTTAAACAAGCCAAAACTAAGATCTATTTATACAATACATCGAGAGAGAACCTGTGACCACCTACCCAATTTCTAATGAGCTCCCTTCATTCTAATGAGCCAATTAATTGAATTCTACTCAAGAATTGCTGAGCTCATAGCTTAATAATCTATTTCTCTCCAGCAGAGAACTGGAATGGTGCCAGTGTGGTCCAATATCCTACCCTTTCTCTTCCAGAAGATTTTTTTTTTTTTAATTTCACAGCTTCTCAGGCAAAAAGGAAATACTCCACAACCAGGAAATACTCCACACTCCAGCAGGACCAGAGACCATCTGAGACCAGAGATAACATCACTGTCTGTGTCTGAGCCACACTCACCAGTCCTGGCAACCCATACCTATTTTGTACACAAGATGCCAGATGGAGATATGGCAGAGAAAGTCTGTAAATTATTGTCTTTGAGACTAAAAAGATAAATGATGACAAAACTGTTGACATTTCACTCACCTAAAATCGTCATTTCCAGTGAGTGAAAAATTAATACCCCAAGGTATTCATTTGTTTGCAGTTTAATGTTTTCTATCCTTTCTATTAAAGCATTCAAGATGAAAGTTTTTTTTAATTTACACAATTTTCTGGAATTTAACTACTTAGCACTTTTCGTGGAAACAACTGAGGTGATGCTTTTAAGTTTAAATCTTTACAAAATTAAATGCTTTGTTAGTTTCTTGCTGGCAATTTTTAATTTACCAATCAGTTTCTCACACTCCAAAAGTTGTTTTTGGCCAATCAGCAGTTTGTAATTGGGAATGTACTTGCTCAGTGCTCTAGAGTAGAGGAGCAACAATGCTCTTATTGATTGATTCATTCAGCAAATATGACTATATTTATATTTTATGTATTAATATATAATTGAAGCCCTTGGGATTCAGAGTGTACAGAGCTTACTTCTGTCCCTGAAGAGTTATTATTCCCTTAGGGAAAATAGGGATATGCAAAAATCATATTAATAATAAATATAGATATAAAGGTAAAATAAATTTAGTATTTGGTAAGCACTGCGAATATCATTTAGATGAACATTTCTTAAAATTTGGTCCATGAGCCACTAGCACCCCAAATAACCTAGAACTTGTGTAAAATGCAGATCCTTTGGTGCCCCTATAGATGTCCAGAATACAGATTTCTGGGGGTTATTTGTATGAGCAGCTACATCTAAGAAAAATGATGTAAGTGGTATATGCAGTGCACTATAGAAACAAGCTGTTATGACGAGAGAAGTGTTTAGAAATTCAGTATTAATGAATAGGATTTTGCTAGGTATAAACTGAAAGTCAATGAATTCCATACAGTGATTCCATGTTTTAGAATGATGAAATAATTACCTCCAAAAATCTGTTCTTCCCATAAAAGTAATGAGAATATTAGAAAATTATTAAAATCAACTTTCTAAGAACTCTAGAAATTAGTCAAAGGTTTGTAATAATCCAAGAAGTGTTTATTCAAGAAAAGTGGTTGAATCTTGGTAAGAACAAGGAGGTTTGTGGGTTTGTTTGTTTTTTTAATGTACCCATATCTGATTCCTCCCACCCCTGCTCTTCAATAGCCTTGAAAACCAACAGCCTCACAATCACAGTAGTGATGAAAACCAGCCACTGAGCACCTACTGGAAGGAACAGAATATTTTAAGGTTGTCCAAAAGCCGCATCCCACTATTTGACCTGTCTGGAAGTTCCCTGGAAACACCCACTTCCAAGGTTCATCTTTATTTGATCTGACTCAGAGATCACGAAGTGAAAATAGCCTTTCCCCTTGCAACATCAATCAAAAATAATCAGTGGCAATTGTTTAGCATTATAACTGCCAAAGGTGACAATAACAAGACAAATAAAAAGCTGAATAGAAAACTTAAAAAGCAAATCTGGGAAATCGGATGTCCCTTTAAAGTGGGAGACTTCAACACTTCAATGGCAGTATTAGAAAGATCAATGAGGCAGAAAACTAACAAAGATATTTAGGACCTGAACTCAACATTGGACCAAATGGATCTGATAGACCTCTACAGAGCTCTTCACCCAAAAACTACGGACTATACATTCTTCTCATTGTCACATGGCACACACTCTAAAATCAACCACACAATCATACATAAAATAATCCTCAGCCAATGCAAAAGAACTGAAATCATACCAAACACATTATTGGGCCAACAGTGCAATGAAAATAGAAATCAAAACTAAAAAAAAAATCACTCAAAACCATGTTATTACATGGACATTAAACAACTTGCTCCTGAATGACTTTTGGGTAAATAATGAAATTAAGGCAGAAATCAAGAAGTTCTTTGAAACTAATGAGAACAAAGATAAGACATACCAGAATCTTTGGGACACAGCTGAGGCAGTGCTAAGAAGGAAATTTATAGCACTAAATGCCCATGTTAAAAAGTTAGAAAAATCCAAGTTCACAACAACCTAACATCAAAACTAAAAGAACTAGAGAAGCAAGAACAAACCAACCCCAAAGCTAGTAGAACACAAGAAATAACCAAAACAGAGCTGAACTGAAGCAGATTGAGACATGAAAATCCATTCAAAAGATCAATGAATCCAGGACTTGGTACTTTCCACAAAATAAGGGAATAT
>NW_016107411.1:4183873-4185547 GCF_001604975.1 Cebus imitator | reverse complement strand
CACTTCAGGGCAATATCCTTGATTAACATCAATGCAAAAATCTTCAACAAAATAATTACAAATTGAATCTAGAAGTACATCAAAGCTAATCCACCATGATCAAGTAGGCTTCATCCCCAGGATGCAAGGTTGGTTCAACATACACAAATCAATAAATGTGATTCCTCACATAAACATAACTAAAGACAAAAGCCACATGATTATCTCAAAAGATGCGGAAAAGGCTTTCAATAAAATTCAGCACCGCTTCATGTTAAAAACTCTCAATAAGCTAGCTATATATAATAAATACATAATATAGAATACTTTTATATAATATATACATACATATATTTTAAAACATAAATATATAAACATATATAATTAATCATAGCCATCTAAGACAAACCCACAGTCAACATCATACTGAATGGGCATAAGCTGCAAACATTCCCCTTGAAAACTGCCACAAGTCAAGGATGCTCTCTCTCACCACAAATATTCAACAATATTGAAAGTCCTGGCCAGAGCAATCAAGGAAGAGAAAGAAATAAAGAGCATACAAATAGGAAGAGAGGAATTCCAACTATCCCTGTTTGCTGATGACATGATTCTATATCAAGAAAAACCCCATAGCCTCAACCCAAAAGCTCCTTCAGCTGATAAACAACTTCAGTAAAGTTTCAGGATACAAAATCAACCTACAAAAATCACTAGCATTCTTATATACCAATAACAGGCAGGCCAAGAGTCAATCAGGAATGCAATATAATTCACAACTGCCAAAAAAAGAATAAAATACCTAAGAATGCAGATAACCAGGGTGAAAGATCACCACAATGAGAACTACAAAACACTGCTCAAAGAAATCAGAGATGACACAAACAAACAAAAAAAATTCCATGCTCATGGATAAGAAGAGTCAATATCATTACAATGGCCATATTGAATAACTGCCCAACTTTTACACTGTTGATGGGAGAGTAAATCAGTTTGACCATTGGGGAAGGCAGATTAGAAATTCCTCAAAGAGCGAAAAACAGAACTACTATTCGACCCAGGAATCCCATTACTGGGTATATACTCAAAGGAGTATAAATCATTCTACCATCAAGACACATGCAGTGAATGTTCATTGCAGCACTATTCACAATAGTAAAGACATGGAATCAACCTAAATGCCCATTGATAGCAGACTGGATAAAGAAAATGTGATACAGTAAGAAGACCCAAGATGGCCGACTAGGAACAGCTCAGGATTGCAGCTCCCAGTGAAAGCGCAGAGGGTGAGTGGACACCATATTTCCAGATGGATTTTTATTGCCCATAGACCAGGAGATTCCCAGGCAGAGGAGTCCCATTGGTCGCCAGTGCAGCTGTTTTGGCCAGCACGGCTGTTTTGGCCAGCACGGCTGCTTTGCTGGCACCCTGATGTAGGGGTTCTCTGTACAAAATACATTGGTCCGGGTGCCCTTTTAGCTGGCGAATGGAGACTGGGGAAGGCAGATCGCCCATTCATCTGATTTAAAAAGGAACTGAAACAGGGAGCCAGGCCAGGAGATTCCTGGGCAAAAACACCACCACAAATCTCAGCACCACTGTTTCAGCCAGCTCAGTGAGTCACCGCACCGGAAATCACACACATCCCGGTGTCTTTTCAACAGGTGACTGGAACACCTGGGAGAGAGTCAATCG
>NW_016107411.1:4090768-4178568 GCF_001604975.1 Cebus imitator | reverse complement strand
TCCAGAATTTACAAAGAACTAAAACAGATGTACAAGAAAAAAACAAACAAGCCCATTCAAAAGTGGGCAAAGGATATGAACAGATACTTTACAAAAGAAGATATACATGCGGCCAACACACATATGAAAAAATGCTCATCGCTGGGCATTAGAGAAATGCAAATCAGAACAACATTGAGATACCATCTCACACCATTTCAAATGGTGATCATTAAAAAATCTAGCGACAACAGATGCTGGAGAGGATGTGGAGAAATAGAAACTCTTTTACACTGTCGGTTGGAGTGTAAATTAGTTCAACCATTGTGGAAGACAGTGTGGTGATTCCTTAAGGATCTAGAAATAGAAATTCCATTTGACCCAGCAATCCCATTACTGGATATATGTCCAAAGGATTATAAATCGTTCCACTATAAGGACACATGCACATGAATGTTCATTGCAGCACTTTTACAATAGCAAAGACCTGAAACCAACCCAACTGCCCATCGATGATAGACTAGACAGGGAAAATGTGGCACATATACACCATGGAATATTATGCAGCCATCAAAAACGATGAGTTTGGGTCCTTTGTGGGGACATGGATGAACCTGGAAACCATCATTCTCAGCAAACTGACACAAGAGCAGAAAATCAAACACTGCATGTTCTCACTCATAGGCGGGTGTTGAACGATGAGAGCACGTGGACAAATTGAAGGGAGCACTACACACTGGGGTCAGTTGGGGGGAAATAGGGGAGAGACAGCAGGGGGTGGGGAGCTGGGGAGAGATAGCATGGGGAGAAATGCCAGATATAGGTGAAGGGGAGGAAGGCAGCAAATCACACTGCCATGTGTGTACCTATGCAACAACCTTGCATGTTCTTCAAATGTACCCCAAAACCTAAAATGCAATTAAAAAACAGCAACTGGCTCATAAAAATATGAAATAAAGATAGACTATTTTGATTATTTCATAGAAAAAAAAAGAAAATGTGATACATACACACCAGGAAATACTATGCAGTCATAAAAAAAGAAAAAGATCATGTCTTTTGCAGGAAAATGGATGGAGCTGGAGGAAACTTTAGCAAACTAATGCGGGAGTAGAAAACCAAATACTGCATGTTCTCACTTATAAGTGAGAGCTAAATGATAAGAACTCATGATCCAAAGAGGGGCACAACAGACACTGGGGCCTACTTGAGGGCTGAGAGTGGAGGGGAGAGGATCCAAAAAAAAATAACAATTGGATACTAGTCTGAGTACCTGGGTGATAAAATAATCTGTACAACAAACACCCATGACATGAGTTTACCTACATAGCAAACCTGCACATATACCCCTGAACCTAAAATAAAAGTTTTTCTAAAAAAATGTACAAAAACTAAATTGAAAAATTCACTAGAGGGGCTTAATAGCACATTTGAGCTGGCAGAATAAAGAATCTATGAACCCAAAGACAGGTCAGTTGAAATTTTCTAGTCTGAGGAAAAGAAATGAAAAACAATAAAAATATAAAAAGGCTCAGAGACCTACAGAATACCATCAAATATATCCATGTATTCACACTGAGACTATCAGAAGAATACAAGAAAAAAATGAATATTTGAAGAAATAATGGCTAAAAATTTTCCAAATTTGATGAAAAATACATTAATCACATCCAAAAGGCTCAATGAACTTCAAGTAGGAGAAACTCAAAGACATTCATATAAAAACACATCATATTCAAACAATTAAAAGCCAAACTAATCCATGCAGGACAGGAGACAGGAAAGGGTCTATATTAGATATGTGTAGAGTTCTAGAAAAAGTAGGGGAAGATACAGATAAAAAGTTGGATCGGATCAGACTACCACAGTAATCCTGGCTTGAAGTGATAAAGGCCTGAGCTAAATAGCAGCACTGAAAATTTAAAAGAATGAAGTGAAATATTATAAAAGCCAGATCAATAGACCTGAATTCTGATGCCATGGACAGTGTATAAGAAACATTCAGAATGATCCAGGCTGTCACATCTCAGGGCACTGCAGGATGATGGCAGCTCCCTCAGAAGCAGGGAATTCAGGAATTGTTGATTCAAAAAGAAAGAAAAAAAAAGAGATTGTAAGTTAGGATATCTGAAACTCAAAGCCCTGGACACACAAGTAGAAACCACCAGCAAAGGGTTGGAAACATGGAACTAAGGAAGATTTGGGAAGCATGGCAGTCCTGGTTTATTCCAGTTGTCCTGGCATCCCATCCAGTTTGGCATTTGTCCCAGACAACAGTGTCCCAGTTAGGGCAATAAATTGTATGGCTACCCTATCACTGAGAAAGAAGGTAAAAAGATTAGAGACAAGCCTAGAGAACAGAAAACTGGGCAATGCCCATGTATGAACAAGAGGAAAGGGGGTAAAGTTCAGTTGTGGGGACAGAAAAGCACTCAGAGAAGCAGGAGAGTGTATTCAGAGAAGTGAAAAATGGCCGTGACGGGAAAGACATGGTTTGAGGGACACCACGAGAGAAGAGCCCATCAAAAGGTGGATTATTAAAGATCCACATGTTTTTTAATTTTGTGCTTCATGGAAGTACAAGTTAGAGGATAGTTGGGTTTTTTTTAATGTTCAGCCTGTTTTTTTTATTGAGGGAAAAGAGCTAATAAAGATGAAGTACTAGAAGATCAAAGTCAAAGCCAAGGTAATCAACAGAGCGTTGTCTCAGAGGATATGAGGACAAGAGGAAGGAAACCAATAAAAAGAGGAATTAAAATACCACAGAAATATTAAATAGTTAACTTTGAAAAGTCAAGGAAATTTTCTTAAGAATGGATGAAGTCCAAAAAATGTTTGCAGCAGTAAGAGGTTATAGTAACAAAAAGAGAAGAAAATGAAGGTATCATCAGTCCCTGAGGGCAGAAATGGGCCTTATTTATCCAGTGTAGTTATGCCTACCCAACTGGATTCAACTCCCAGTTCTATCACCAGTTCTGTTATTTCAAGCAAGTGATTTGATCTCTCTGTGCTTCCATTTCCTCATCTGTAAAAAATAATAATAGTATTATCCTCATTTTACAGGTGAGGAAATGGTGTGAAATAAAGTTTACACAAGTAAATGTGCTACAATAGGGTCTTATACATAGTAAATATTCAATTATTATCTTCACAGTATTGTTTGTAGCTATACTGTCATGCATGAGCAATGGAGCTCTCTAAATGTTCCATGAATGGATGAAGTTAGAATCAAGGCAATATGCTGGGAGCTAGAATGTGAAAATGTTGCTGAGGAATCAAGATCAAAAAGATGAGAATTCTAGAATTCTACAAAATGCAAAATTTAAATGATTAATAATTGAAGTCCAGTTTAGTAGGGAAGCTCCTGAAGCCAAACAGTAGGTAAGGGTGACTGGCATATGACAAGGATAGAGGATTGGGTAGTCCTGAGGGCAAGATTAGAGCAGGATAAGTGATTATTCTTCTTCCACATTTCCATATAATGAAATGCTTTACTAATCCCCACAGTATCTGGGAGACAGCATTAGGACAGGCCATTACAAAAAAGCATTAGCCAGTTATCGAAACACACAAAACCCAGAGGAAGATGCAAAACATCTTTGCTGTCACCCTTCAGTTCATTCAGTTCACCTCAGATAGCATCTGAATTCTCTCTCTCCCTTTCTCTTTCTCTTTCTCTGTGGACTTCCTCCCTTTCCCCCCCTTCTCTTCTCTACCCTTATCTCCTTGGCCTCTTTCTACTTCCTTTGCCTCTTTCTGAGTCCCAGCAACTCGCAGAAGAGGCAATGTTTCTGATGAGCAAGCTTCAGGACTTTTCAATCTTTCTCCAGTTAACATGAACTGCTTCATACAGCAAGCTTTTGATATTTAATTTTACAAAGACCCCCTTCATATCTGAGATATGAAGAAATAGAAGATGAAGAAGAGAAGAAATAGAAGATGCGGGGCTCAAAGAAAAGCCTATTTCACCAGGTAACCATTTTAAGCACAAAGTTTGTCTTAGTCTCTAAAATAGTATCTGAATGTGGTACCCCTAATAAAAGCTGGATGGATGAATAAATGAATAAATACAAACTTTAAAGAAAAATAGTACTGATTTGAACAATAATGACTATCAATATTTGTCTTAGTCTATTTTCTGCTGCTGTATCAGAATACCACAGGCTGGAAAATTAATAAACAATAGAAGTTTATTTGACTCATGGTTCTGGAGGCTGGGGAGCCCAAAATCAAGGGGCTGAACCTGGTGAGGGTCTTCTTGTTGTCTTATCCCATGGCAGAAGGCATCACATGGCAAGAGAGGAGGAGAGTGCATGAGACAGAAGGAAAAAGGGAGCTGAACTTGATCCTTTTATCAAGTTCCCACTCCAGCAATACTAACCTATTCTCATGACAACAGTTCCACCCTCAAAACATAATGGCCTCTTAAAGGTCCTACCTCTTGATACCACCACAATGACAATTAAATTTCAACATGAGTTTTGGAGGGGACATGCAAACCAGAGCAACATTCATGATCATCTCATTAAGCCTTTTGTATGCTAACTCACTCTCTTCGTTAGAATGGTTACATTAAAAGTCTCAATTTTTCAATATCTCCCTATATCCACTCCCTTTGATACTACCTTCCCACATGACTTTGGACTTTACCATGTGACTTGTTTTGGCCAATGAAAAAACAGCACACTTGACAAAGTGGAGGATGTTAGGATGTCCTTGCACTGCTATGAAAAACTACCTGAGGTTGGGTAATTTATTTTAAAAAGAGATTTAATTGGCTCATGGTTCTACAGACTTTACAGAAAGCATGGTGCTAGCATCTGCTTCTAGTGAGGCCTCAGGAAGCTTACAACCATGATGGAAGGCAACAAGGAGCCAGCATGTCACATGGCAAGAGTGGGAGCAAGAGAGAGGTGGCAAAGGTGCCACACACTTTTAAACAACCATCTCACTTGAACTAACTGAGCAAGAGCTCACTCATCACCACAGAGATGGTGCTAAGAGATTCATGAGGGATCTGCCCCCATGATCCAATTGCCTCCCACCCGGCCCCTCCTCCAACACTGGAAATCACATTTCAACATGAGATTTAGAGGGGATAAACATCCAAACCATATGAAAAAGTAAAAAAAAAAAAACAATTGCACATTAACTACCACTAACATAAGAATCAGCCTTAGCTAGCCTGTTAGAGGATGTGAAAAAGACAAGTGAACTATTTCTGTCAAGGTCATCCTAGACCCACTGCCACCAGCCTATTCACCAGCTGACCACAGAGATGCAGAACAGAGTCTGTCTGCAGAACCTCCCAGCTGAGCCTTTAACCCATGAGATATAATAAAGGATTATTATTTTAAACTACAACGTTTTGGGATATCAAGTACCAATAGTTAACTAACACACTTTGAAACCCCCAATTCCCATCTGGCTACAGCACTGGACTGACACCACTTTGCAAGGTGCCACTCACATCATAATCTACATGTTGTGCAATGCAGAGCCTATATGGCCACATGCAGCAGCACTGCTGGGAGAGCACCAGCATAAGTAAAAACTCTCTCTCCTGCTTGCCCTTCACCTTTAATTATATAGGGAGAAAGGGAAAAGAATGTTAAAGGCAGCAAGAGCTACCAAGATGAACTGCATATTGCAAAAGGAAACATTTCACCTGACTGAACATTTCCATACAAGTTTCAACTCCTGAGCATTTTAAACAGAGAGAGAGAACAATATAAATAATATGCATGTGTATATATGTATAAATGCATATAAATCTATATACATAGATATGCATTTATATCTATACGGCTTTTAATGAATCACTTCAAGGAACATTTTGAATGTTAAAAGGGTGTGAATTTCTACACTCCTTCTATCTGGCTTTCCAGGCACCAGTCCCATCAATCTCTAAACCCTGACACCAGGCGGTTCATTGTTTTTCAAATTTACAACATTTTTCAGTCCATTGTTTTTAAACTGTCACCCTCAGTGGGTAGCTGGCACAACTCATTGCTACTCTCAGCTCCCACTGAGCTCATCACCCTAGGACTGATGTGCTAGCAAAATTTTCAGTTGACTGATCTCCAGGACAGTAAATACTCTCTGTGTGCTTCCTCTGGTGACATCATTAGTTTTGCCCTCCACCCTTCCCCCAAAAAGAAACCATTACGATTGTGATTGTCCATCCCAAACACAGATAATGAAAATGAGAAGAATTGAAAATAGAACCAATCAGTCTATCCAACCTCTCAGTGGGATGGAAGACTCACTCTCTCCCAAACATCCCAATAGTTTTATGTCACCACTACAGAAATGTCCCTAAAATCGAAGCCTCAAGCTGTCTCTTGAGAAACTATTCACTATGTGGTTCTCAGTGTAAACAGGCTTATGGGATCTGCTAAGCTCCCTTGTTTGTTTTCTGAATTGCATTATGGGCTTCATTCTTATCTCAAGAAATGTCCCAAAATGATTTTTTTCAGGGTTCTTGAAGTAATTGCTTGGGATTCAATGAACATGGAAGTCAAGTCCTACTCTCTTTGTTGAGCATTGGGTGTGATGTATGGGTAGGATCTGCACCTGGAGGAAGGAATTAGAAAACCAGAATTAGCTGACTCCCCAAACTAGGAGTGTGTCTCTGCACAAGTCACAACCATGTCTGATCCTCATGTTCCTCATCTATAAAATGAAGTTTTGGATGATTTCTAAAGCTCCTTTTAGCACTGAAACCTTATGATATTATCCACGTATTTTCCTGATTTTTCTTTTTACTACAGTAGAGTGCTTAGCATTATTTCAACATTTATGGCATTTCCATTCACTGTATTTCCTTATACAAATTGTTTGCCTGTATAAACTTTCATAATATACTTTTAGTTCTCCATTCTATCTAGGGTTGGAAGGAATGAAAAATAATCAAGTGATTGAATCACTCAACAAACATTTATTGAGCACCTACTATGCACCAGAACCTAGGCAGCAGGCTTGAGAAAATAAAATGAAAGTGATGATAATACTGGTGTTCTTAATTATTTCTCTGTAAAAACATGGAGTGAAAAACTTGGTCTCAACCTCAAGCCAAAGTGCATATTTAGTCTAATAAAATGTTTTAATCAACAGATCACTGCATTATGCTGCAAGCGGGTGGCAGGATGATGGGGGCTCAGCTCCCTCCCCATGCTCATTAAAGATGTAACAGGGTGTCCCCAGGTTCTTGGGCTCACTTGCCCCAGGAATGAGGAAAGGGCCCTGGTGGTGCAGTGGCTTACCATTTAAGTAAATATCAGACTTAAAGAGTTTAGCAGAAAATGACTTATTAGGCAAAGAATTTGCAGAGAACCGATTTATTAGAGAGAGAGAGACAGAGAGAGAGAGAGAAAGAGACAGAGAGAAAGGGAGAAAGGGAGAAAAAGAGAGAGCTCCCATGTTGCCGTGGGAGGGGAATCTGGAGGGGATACCCCTATAAGGAAAGGGAGAGGCAGCTCCCATACTGTTGTGGGAGGGTATCCCAGAGAGGGAAATCCGTATAGGTAAGGGAGCAGGGGAGTTTTAATCCTGAAGCTATTCCCTCCTTATTCATGTTCCTGTCCAGTGAGAGGAGTTCTTTCAAACTTCCTCTGGAGTGATTGATCTTTGACTCTGATCCCAGATTGATTGGTTGGACCCACAACAGAGCCCCTCCTCCCGGGACTTTTGGCAGGCTTTCTGAACAAAAGAAGCTCATCTGGAATTTTCCCTAACCCACATGCAGGAAAGTTAAATAAAGAACTTTACATTTGAAATCCCTCTAGTCCCCAGATGGGGGTGTGGATGGAGGTATAGCACCGGAAAATTCCTGCCTTTGAAACATAGGTAATTTTCCTTAACAGAGTCCCTCAATACCAGACCCAAAAAGAAGCTACAATCTTTTGCTAAAATTGTGTTCATATACACAGCCTTCAGTTTATTCTACAGAGATCATGTGAAAGTTGCATTCTGAAAGTTGTTTAAATTAATTAAAATGCCTAGCGCTGTGTCTGGTATAGGAGAGGAGAGCTATTATAATCTTTATCTTCCTTTTCCTCTTCATTTCTTTCCATCTCCTTTTCCAAAATCTTCCTTTCCTTTAACTCCTACTACTCCAATTTTACTAGAAAGAAACACTATTGAAGCAGAATTTCTTCATCTCCACTTTCAACAATGGTGAAAGGCAACTACCTTCTTTGGTTCTAATCTGACTTCTTTCTTAGCCCTCTGCTGAGTATTTGCTTATACCAAAAATGACCTGAAAACCAAGTAGGTGATAGGAAATCTGGCAGTGTCCACAGGTTTTTGAGCGATCACATTTAAAAATTTACAGAAGCAAATGTTAACCAGGCAGCCCAATAATTCACATTGCCAGAAAAATTCTGCATCCGCTATTCACCCCCTGACAAGTTTCTTCAAGATATAATCCATTGTGACCATGTATTTACACAACAGATTTTCCTCTGGTTTTTGTTGCTTCAACTAACTAATTTAGAACACAACTTTAATCTCTAGTGCCCCTCCCCCGGACGAACTAGGTCTGCTAGAATGAAAACCTTGCCTTTTTAAGTATAATGAGGACTCATTAGTTGTGTTGTTTAAGTCATTAGAAAAGATAATTTACCACGCAGAGAAAAGAAATAACTCAAATGGCTTTAAAACAAAGTATTTGGGCCATATTTATTTAATGTGTTATTTCTAAGGGCAAAAAAACACAAAACCTTAAATTTAATTTAGTAATCTGTTAGTAGTAATATTGGTATTATTATTTGTAACTATTTAAATTTATACATTATATATATGGAAGATAAAACTATAAAAATGTGTTGTTATTAGGAATTAATGTTTTCACTGACAATGAAAGAAGCAAGTGTATAATATTTTAAGTTAAGTAAAAACCCTATTAAACTGGAATTGGAAATTTCAGATGAACTTATGGGTGTTTTAATACAGACTCCCTAGCTCTTGTCTACTAAAAATGCTTGAAAATAATAACAGCCCAGTAATGAGCTTACTGACCAGAAGCTCATTTATATAATATTTAAATATTGGGATTTAAATATTATATACCATTAAAAGGAAGCAGGACTCCTTGGAGGAAAAGCTTATTCCATAGCTAAGAAGGGAAGTAAAGGACCTCTTTAAGGAGAACTACAAACCACTGCTCAATGAAGTAAGAGAGGACACAAATAAATGGAAAAACATTTCATCCTCATGAATGGGAAGAATCAATATCATGAAAATGGCCATACTGCTGAAAGCAATTTATAGATTCAATGCTATTCCCATGAAACTACAATTGACATTCTTCACAGAATTAGAAAAAAACACTTCAAAATTCATATGGAACCAAAAAAAGAGCTCACATAGTCAAGACAATCCTAAGAAAGAAGAACAAAGCTGGGGGCATCATGCTACCTGACTTCAAACTATCCTACAAGGCTACAGTAACCAAAACAGCATGGTATTGATACCAAAACAGACATATAGACTAAGGGAACAGAATAGAGACCTCAGAAATAAGACTACACATCTACAACTGATCTCTGACAAACCTAAGAAAAACTAACAATGGGGAAAGGATTTTCTGTTTAATAAATGGTGCCAGGAAAACTGGCTTGCCATATGCAGAAAACTGAAATTGGACCCCTTTCTTAGACCTTGTACAAAATTAACTCAAGATGGATTAAAGACTTAAATGTAAAACCCAAAACCATAAAAATCCTAGAAGAAAACCTAGGCAATACCTTTCAGGACATAGGCATTGACAAAGATTTTATGATGAAATCACCAAAAGTAATTAAAACAAAAGCTAAAATTGACAAATGGGATTCAATTAAACTAAAGAGCTTCTGCATAGCAAAAGAAATTACCATCAGAGCAGACAGGCAACCTACAGAATGGGAGAATATTTTGGCAATCTCCCATCTGACAAAGGGCTAATATCCAGAATCTACAAGGAACTTAAAGAAGTTTACAGGAAAAAAACAAACAACACAATCAAAAAGTGAGCAAAGGATGTGAACAGACATTTATGCAGCCAACAAACCTGAAAAAAAGCTCAGTATTACTGATCATTAGAGAAATGCAAATCAAAACTACAATGAGATACCATCTCACATCAGGCAGAATAGCAATTATTAAAAAGTCAAGAAGAAACAGATGCTGGTGAGGTTGTAAGGAAATAGAAATGCCTTTATACTGTTGGTGGGAATGTAAATGAATTCAACCATTGTGGAAGACAGTGTGGTGATTCTTCATGGATCTAGAACCAGAAATACCATTTGAGCCAGCAATCCCATTACTGGGCATAAATCAAAGGAATATAAATCATTATGTTATAAAGATACATGCACACATATGTTTATTACAGCACTATTCACAATAGCAAAGACATGGAACCAACCCAAATGCCCATCAATGATAGACAGGATAAAGAAAATGTGGTACATATGGAACACTATGCAGCCATAAAAAGAAATGGGATTATGTCCTTTTGACAGATATGGATGAAGCTGGAAACCATCATCCTCTGCAGACTAACACAGGAACAGAAAACTAAACACTGCATGTTCTCATTCATAAATGGGAGTCGAACAATGGGAACACATGGACACAGGGAGAGGAACAACACACACCAGGGCCTATTGAGGGCATGGGGTAAGGGAGAGCATTAGGAAAATAGCTAATGTATGTGGGGCTTAAGACCTAGGTAACAGGTTGATAGGTGCAGCAAACCACCATGGCACACATATACCTATGTATCAAACTTGCACATTCTGCAGAGTATCCCAGAACTTAAAGTAAAAAAAAAAAGAAAAAGAAAAAGCTGATTCCAGGCCTGGGGAATGAAATATATAAGATAAGCTTGAAGCATTTTGTGCTCCAGTAAGTAAGAAAGCTATCAAAGTTTAATGAGGCTCTTCAAAAGGTCTTAGAAAGCAGCTTAAAGGGGCTTCAACTGGCCAGAGATGGAACAATTTGAGCATCAAAATGAATAATGATTGTGATTCGTTGGAATATACTGAATATATAAAAATCCATGATGAATCTTTTTTTAAAGACAAAAGAAAGTCTCTTTAAAGAGAATGAATTTAGAATTCATCTTGCCTTTCTTATTAAAAAAAAAAACTATATTTCAGAACACCAAATAGTTCTAGTTTAGGTAGAAAAAAAACTCTGTAGATGAATTTCAACTAATAAATGTAGCAAGAACTACTGCATTAGAAAATCACCAGTTTGCAATCCCTAATAAAATAATTGTTTAAGCAACCTTTAATAGTCACTAAAGACAATTAGATGAAAGGATAACAATAACTGTGCCAAAGTAACAAACCACTGATTTGAAATAAGCATAAGTGAGTGATGGCGGGAGCAGGGTGCAACTTTATTACAGAAGTACCAGGTGATCCCTCTTAGCATCCCTAAAACTGGAAAGCAACATGTACTTCTGATTCATTGTAATATGGAGTACTCAGCTCTATCTATGAAATATCCTTGTTGAAATTGTTGAATCTGAACTTAATCAATTCTCTAGCTCTAACTTCCAATTCATGGGAAATATAAGGGAAAGAAGAATAGGTTAAATGACATCATTTGGAAGCAACCAAACAAATCCAGAATAAGAAGTATTCTACATGATAAATGACCCGGTCTTCAACATTTCTATGGCATGTGTTAAAAAGGAGTGGCGGCGGTAAGAATACTTTTATAGATTAAAAGGAGTCAGGAGGCATGGCAATCAAATGTGTGTACCTTATTTGCACTCTTATTCAAACAAACAAATTGTTTTAAAAAAGGACACTTTGAGGAAATTCAAGTATGGACTGGATGTTAAATAATATTATAGAAATATTGCTAATATTTTTAGGTTCTACAATAGTATAGTGATTATGAAGAAAATGTCCTTATTTTTAAAGATGTGTAAATGTGAGGGACGTCCACCAAGATGGCCGAAAAGGAACAGCTCCAGTCTGCAGTTCCCAGCGAGAACATGCCAGATGAGTGATCCACATTTCCAACTGAGGTACCAGGTTCATCTCACTGGGGCTGGTTAGACAGTGGGAATGGCCCAAGGTGGGCAAGCCAAAGCAGGGTGGGGCACTGCCTCACCCAGGAGGCACAAGGGGCTGCAGAACTCACTCCCCCCAGCCAAGGGAAGCCATAAGGGACTCTTCCAGCACTCTGGCTCAGATACTCCACTTTTCCCACAGTCTATACAACCCACAGACCAGGAAACTTCCGCCAGTGCCTACAACGCCAAGCTGAAATCCACTGGCTTGAAACTGTCACAGCCAGCACAGTAGCCTGAGCTCGACCTGGGACAGTTGAGCTTGGTGAGGGGAGGGGTGATTGCCATTTCTGAGGTTCTGGTAGGGAGTTCCAACATTGCTTGTGTAAACAAAGCCACAGGGAAGGTTACACAGCAGCAGGGCAGAGTCCAGCATGACAGCGCAGAGAGGCCTCTGCAGGCAGACTGTCAAGTAGATTCCATTCTTGCCGGGCATGGCATGTCAAAGAAAAAAAGATAGCAGCCCATCAGGGACTTACAAAGCCCTCACCTCCCTGGGACAGAGCACCTGGGAAAAGGGGCAGTTATGGGTTCCGCTTCAGCAGACTTAAGCATCCCTGCCCAGCAGCACTGAAAGGAGTAAGGGATCACCCACCCCAGTGCTTGAGCTCCGTTAAGGGACAGAGGGACAGGCTGCCTCCTCAAGTGGCTCCCTGACTCCCCACCACCCCATGTATCATAACTGGGAGGCATGTTATACAGCAGAGCTCTGGCTGACATCTGGCAGGTACCATTTTGATACAAAGCTGCCAGAGGAAGGAACACGCAGCAATCTTTGCTGTTCTGCAGCCCCTGCAGGTGATTCCCAGGCAAGCAGGGTCTTGAGTGAACCTCCAGCAAACTCCAGCAGACCTGCAGCAAAGGGGCCTGACTATTAGAAGGAAAACTAACAAGCAAAAAGAAACAGCTTCAACATCAACAGAAAGGATGTCCACTCAGAAACCCCACCCAAAAGTCCCCAACTTCAAAGACCAAAAGTAGATAAATCCACGAAGATGGGAAGGAATCAGTGCAAAAAGGTTAAAATTGCCAAAAGCCAAAACGCCTCTTCTCCTCCAAGGGATCACAACCCCTCACCAGCAAGGGAACAAAATAGAATGGAGAATGAGTGTGACAAATTGACAGAAGGAGGCTTCAGAAGGTGGGTAATAACAAACTTTTCCAAGCTCAAGGAGCATATTCTAATTCAATGCAAGGAAAGTAAGAACCTTGAAAAAAGGTTAGACAAAATGCTAACAAGAATAACCAGAATGGAGAAGAATATAAACAACACGATGGAGCTGAAAAACACAGCACAAGAACTTTGTGAAGCATATACAAGTTTCAATAGCCAATCAAGCAGAAAAAGGATATCAGATATTGAAGATCAACTCAATGAAATAAAGCCAGAAGGCAAGATCAGAGAAAAAAGAGTGAAAAGAAATGAACAAAGCCTCCAAGAAATATGGGATTATGTGAAAAGACCAAACCTATGCTTGATCAGTGTACCTGAAGAGGATAGGAAAAATGAATCCAAGCTGGAAAACACTTCAGGATATTATCCAGAACTTCCTCAACCTGGCAAAGCAGACCAACATTCAAATACAGGAAATACAAGGAACACCACAGAGATACTCCTCAGGAAGGGCAACCCCAAGGCACATAATCGTCAGCTTTACCAGGGTAAGAAATGAAGGGGAAAATGCTATGGGAAGTCAGAGAGAAAGGTCGGGTTATCCACAAAGGGAAGCCCATCAGACTCACAGCAGATCTCTTGGCAGAAACCCTACATGACAGAAGAGAGTGGGGGCCAGTATTCAACATCCTAAAAGGAAATAACTTTCAACCCAGATTTCATATCCAGCCAAACTAAGCTTCATAAGCACAGGAGAAATAAAATCTTTTATGGACAAGCAACTGTTGAGAGATTTCATCACCACCAGGCCTGCCTTACAAGAGCTCCTGAGGGAAGCACTAAACATGGAAAGGAACTACCAGTACCAGCCACTGCAAAAACATACCAAACTGTAAAGACCATCGACACTATAAAGAAACTGCATCAACTAACAGGCAAAACAACCAGCTAGCATCAAAATGGCAGGATCAAATTCACACATAACAATATTAACCTTAAAAGTAAATGGGCTAAATGTCCCAATCAAAAGATACAAACTGGCAAATTGGATAAAAAGTCAAGACCCATAGGTGTGCTGTATTCAGGAAACCCATCTCATGTGCAAAGACACACGTAGGCTCCAAATAAAGGGATGAAGGAAGATTTACCAAGCAAATGTAGTGGAAGAAAAGCAGAAGTTACCATCCTAGTCTCTGATAAAATGGACTTTAAACCAACAAAAATCAAAAGAGAAAAATAAGGGCATTACATAATGGTAAAGGGATTAACGCAGCAAGAAGAGCTAACAATCCTAAATATATATGCACCCAATCCAGGAGCACCCATAAAGCAGGTTCTTAATGACCTACAAAGAGACATAAACTCCCACACAATAATACTGGAGACTTTAACATCTCACTGTCAATACCGGACAGATCAATGAGACAGAAAATTAAAAAGGATATCCAGGACTTGAACTCAGATCTGGACCAAGTGGACCTAATAGACATCTACAGAAATCTCCACTCCAAAACCACAGCACCACATCACACTTACTCTAAAATTGACCAGATAATTGGAAGCAAAATATTCCTCAACAAAGGCAAAAGAATGGAAATCATAACAAGCTGTCTCTCAGACCACAGTGCAATCAAATTAGAACTCAAGATTAAGAAACTCACTCAAAACCTCACAACTACATGGAAACTAAACAACCTGCTCCTGAATGACAATTGGATAAATAATGAAATGAAAACAGAAGTAAAGATTTTCTTTGAAACCAATGAGAATGAAGACACAATGTGCCAGAATCTCTGAGACACATTTAAAGCAGTGTCTCGAAGGAAATTTATAGCAATAAATGCCCACCAGAGAAGTGAGGAAAGATATAAAATTGACACCCTAACGTCATGATTAAAAGAACTAGAAGAGCAAGATCAAACAAACTCAAAAGCCAACAGAAGGTAAGAAATAACTTGAGATCAAGAAATAACTTAAGATCAAAGCAGAACTGAAGGAGATAGAGACATAAAAACCCTTCAAAAAAATCAATAAATCCAGGAGCTGGTGTTTAGAAAAGATCTACAAAATAGATAGACCTCTAGCCAGATGAATAAAAAAGAAAAGAGAGAACATTCAAATAGATGCAATAAAAAATGATAAAGGGGATATCACGACTGATCCCACAGAAATACAAACTACCATCAGAGATTACTGCAAACACCTCTATGCACATAAACCTGTAAATCTAGAAGAAATTGATAAATTCCTGGACACTCACACCCTCCCAAGACTAAACCAGGAAGAAGTTGAATCCCTGAATAGACCAATAACAAGGTCTAAAGTTGAGGCAGCAATTAATAGCCTACCAATTAAAAATAGTCCAGGACCAGATGGGTTCACAGACAAATTCTACCAGAGGTACAAAGAGGAGCTGGTACCATTCCTTCTGAAACTATTCCAAACAATACAAAAAGAGGGAATCCTCTCTAACTCATATTATGAGACCAACATCATCCTGATACCAAAACCTGGCAGAGATACAACTAAAGAAGAAAATTTCAGGCCAATATCCATTATGAACATAGATGCAAAAATCCTCAATAAAATACTGGCAAACTGATTGCAACAGCACATCAGAAAGCTTATACAGCATGATCAAGTTGGCTTCATCCTAGGGATGCAAGGCTGGTTCAACACTTGCAAATCTATAAATGTAATCCATCACATAAACATAACCAAAGACAAAACCCACATGATTATCTCAATAGATATAGAGAAGGCCTAAGACAAAATTCAAGAGCGCTTTATGCTAAAAACTCTCAATAAACTAGGTATTGGGGGATCGTATCTCAAAATAGTAACAGCTATTTATGACAAACAGCCAACATAATACTGAATGGGCAAAAACTGGATACATTCCCTTTGAAAACTGGCACAAGACAAGGATGCCCTCTCTCACCGCTCCTATTCAAAATAGTATTGGAAGTTCTGGCTAGGGCCTTTAAGCAAGAGAAAGAAATAAAGTGTATTCAAATAGGAAGAGAGGACATCAAATTGTCCCTGTTTGCAGATGACATGATTGTATATTTAGAAAACCTCATTGTCTCAGCCTAAAATCTCCTTAAGCTGATAAGCAACTTCAGCAAAGTCTTAGGATACAAAATCAATGTGCAAAAATCACAAGCATGCCTATACACCAATAACAGACAGAGAGCCAAATCATGAATGAACTCCCATTGACAATTGCTACAAAGAGAATAAAATACCTAGGTATGCAACTAACAAGGGATGTGAAGGACTTCTTCAAGGAGAACTACAAACCACTGATCAAGGAAATAAAAGAGGACACAAACAGATGGAAAAACATTCCATGCTCATAGTTAGGAAGATGAATATCATGAAAATGGCCATACTGCCCAAAGTAATTTATAGATTCAATGCTATCCCCATCAAACTACCAATGACCTTCTTCACAGAACTGGAAAAAACCACCTTAAACTTCATATGGAACCAAAAGAGAGCCCATATAGCCAAAGCAATTCTAAGCCAAAAAAGAAAACAAAGCTGGAGGCATCATGCTACTTGACTTCAAACTGTATTACAAGGCTACTATAATGAAAATAGCAAGATACTGGTACCAAAACAGAGATATAGACCAACAGAACAGAACAGAGGCCCTGGAGGCAACGCCACACATCTACAACCATCTGATCTTTGACAAACCTGACAAAAACAAGCAATGGGGAAAGGATTCCCTATTTAATAAATGGTGTTTGGAAAACTGGCTAACCCTATGCAAAAAGCTGAAACTGGATCCCTTCCTTACACCTTATACAAAAATTAACTCTAGATGGATTAAAGATTTAAACATTAGGACTAACACCATTAAAACTCTAGAAGAAAACATAGGTAATACCATTCAGGACATAGGCATGGGGAGGACTTCATGACTAAAGCACCAAAAGGAATGGCAACAAAAGCCAAAATAGACAAATGAGATCTAATTAAACTTAAGAGGTTCTGTACAGCAAAAGGAACTATCAATAGAGTGAACCAGCAACCAACAGAATGGGAAAAAATTTTGCAAGTTACCCATGTGACAAAGGGCTAATATCCAGAATCTACAAAGAACTAAAACAAATTTACAAGAAAAAAACAAACAACCCCATCAAAAAGTGGGCAAAGGATATGAACAGACACTTTCAAAAGAAGACATTTATGCAGCCAACAAACATATGAAAAAAAGCTTATCACTGGTCATTAGAGAAATGCAAATCAAAACCACAATGAGATACCACCTCAGGTCAGTTAGAATGGCAATCATTAAAATATCTGGAGACAACAGATGCTGGAGAGGATGTGGAGAAAAAGGAATGCTTTTACACTGTTGGTGGGAGTGTAAATTAATTCAACCATTGTGGAAGATGGTATGGCGATTCCTCAAGAATCTAGAAATAGAAATACCATTTGACCCAGCAATCCAATTACTGGGTATATACCCAAAGGATTATAAATCATTCTATTACAAAGACACATGCACATGTATGTTTATTGCAACACTGTTTACAATAGCAGAGACTTCGAACCAACCCAAATACCCATCAACAATAGACTGGATAAAGAAAATGTGGCACATATACACCATGGAATACTATGCAGCCATAAAAAGGATGAGTTCATGTCCTTTGCAGGGACACGTATGAAACTGGAAACTATCACTCTCAGCAAACTGACACAAGAACAGAAAACCAAACACTGCATGTTCTCATTCATAAGTGAGTGTTAAACAATGAGAACACATGGACACAGGGAGGGGAATATCACATACTGGGCCCTGGGGGGTGGGGGGCTAGGTGAGGAATAGCAGAGAGTGGGGGAATAGGGGAGGGATAGCATTAGGAGAAATATCTAATGTAGATGACAGGGCAATGGATGCAGCAAACCGCCACCATGGCACGTGTATGCCTATGTAACAAACCTGCGTGATCTGCACATGTACCCCAGAACTTAAAGTACAATTTTAAAAAGATGCATAAATGTATTGAACTATTTAAGCACCCTGGATATGCTTTAAAATTCTTCAACCAAAAAACAAAAATAAAAACAAATATGATGATATGTTAATAACTATTTAAGATGAGCATACAGAGCTTCATTATACTATTTTCAACTTCTATATGTGTTTGAATTTTCTCATAATAAAAAATGTTCTTCAAATATAAAGAAAAACAAAGCCCCTTACCTCCTAGAGAGTATCTCATGATAGCTACAATTATTTTTGGCATAGTGAAATAACTGTTAGTCTCCAGAATCACTACACAAATGTTTGAAGTCTTAATCCCAAAGTGAATATTTTGGTATTACCTATTGTTGATTTTCCCAAATTGGTATTAAATTTCTTCTGAAGTCTTCCTCCTCTAAGATCTATATTAGCTGCCACCTGCTCCACTAAACCTATTTATTCATTCATTTAACAAATAACTATTAGATGATTTAACATGCTGAATCCTGTCCTAGACACAGGAGATACTGTGGAAGCAATAAAGACAATTCTTGACTCTGTGAGCTAACAGTCTATGTGACAGAGACAGATAAACAGGAAATTATAGTGTACAAAGACGCATGCTATAATAGGGGAACTGAAGGGTACCATAGGAGAGGGATCTAACCCAGTCTGGAGGGGTTAGACTTGTGAACTGAGACCAGACCAGCCAGTAGAAGTGGACCAGGGGTCAAGAGACCAAGAGCAGCCTAGGCAGAGGGAACTGCATGTGCAAAGGAACAGAAGTAAAAGAGAACATGTCCTAGTCTTGGAATTTTTGATGGTTAATTTTGTGTGTCAACTTGACAGGGCCATAGGATGCCCAGATATTCAATCAAACATTATTGTGGGTGTATCTGTGAGGGTGTTTCTGGATGAAATTAACATTTGCATTGAGGGACTGAATAAAGCAGATTACCTTCCCTGATGTGAGTGGGTTTCATTCAATCAAATGAAGACCTGAATAGGAAAAAAAAAAAGGCTGATCAAGAGGGAATTCTGCCAGCCAGACTACTTGAACTAGAATATTGTCTTCTTCTGCCCTTAGAGTGAAACTTACAACCATCTGTCCTAGGTCTCCAGCTTGCCAACTGCAGATCCTGGGACTTCTCAAACTCCATAACTGTGTAAGCCAATTCTTTATGTGTACACACACACACACACATACACACACACACACACACACACACACACACACACACATAGTTCTGTTTCTCCGTAGAACCCTAACTAACCTGGAACTGAAAAAAAGGTTTAGTAGGGCTAGCCTATGAAGTCTATGTTTGGGAATGGGGAAGGCAGAGGGAAGGAGAGAGATTTGGTTAGAAATTTAAGGCAGAGTTCTCGTACTAAACACTTTGTCACAAAGGGAATGAAAAGCCACGGCGGTATTTTAATCATGAGATTAATGTGATCAGATCTGCATTTAAGAAAGACTATGTTAGCTGTTAATGAAGAGTAGACTAGAGAGGGCAAGACAGTGTCGGGGAGACTGGTTAGGAGGTTGCTGCAATACCCCAGCCAATAGGTTCCCTTCATAGCACTCTCATCAAGGCACTTTGAAGCTCCTTTATGGCCTTTATGCTTTCAGCTTGAAGCACAAATATTTGCTCCTATGTATTCTCTCCCCTTCCAGAACAAGCTCCTTAAAGATGGGAACCATGTCTCACCTTTATTACTCCCACACAGCTTAGTAATAGCAGTCATCATTTAACACATTACATTCCAGGCACTTGTATACATAATGTCTAATTCTCAATAACCACACAAGCAGGGCAGCTATTATCTCCATTTAACAAAAAGTATATCAAAATTTAGAAATATTAAGTGCTGGCCCAGACCCAGAGAGCTGATAAATGGTGGGGCTTGAATTCCCACCCTAGTCTGTCCTGCTCCAGTTCTTACATTCTTTCTACCATATCATGCTTTTCCTAAATAGTGTCTTTTATCTTGTATATGATCAATAAGTGTGTGCACAATTGAGTTACAAGATGTCTGAGTCCATTCTTATTAAACCATAGACGTGTTCTTACAATGCATGCGTGTCTACAGACAAATGGGAAAATGTCAGCTACACTTCAGTTTTTTAACTTCTAAAGTACTCTATAACTGGACCTTTTTATTCTTATAATGAATGTGCAGGTACATTGGGCTTTGCCATAAATGGTCTAAGTAGTGAACTGACCAGTAGATTACAGGAAGAGGAGGAGGATGCTGGAGGCAGAGAGGAGAACCAAGGCCAGCCCAGAGCATCAGCAGCAGGTCCTGATGCAGTCCAGGAAGAAACATTAAAGGCTGGCATCACTCTCCACTTAATCTATAATGTGGCCGGGCTGCAACCCCAGTGGTTTTGAGAAACAAGAATCAGCACAATTTTGCAGCTTTAGTAGAATGCATAAGCAAATAAAAGTTTCAGAGAAGTCTTCGCTTCATTACCTCAGCAGTCGTATCCTGACCTTGTGACTGCTCTTTGTAAAAACACTTTTATGTTTTCTCATATAAGTAGAATTAACATTTTTCCCTCCATGACATGAACTCATGGTAGATGAGTGCTTTAGTAGTTTGCAAGTAGTTTTTCAATGTCACATTTCTATAACAGTGTTATGGAACAAAACTAATTGGTGTCTGTATTGAAGGCAATTCTATTCACAGCAAGACAAATTGGATTTCTAAACTGTGATTTCCATTGTGTTACCTCTGTGTATCATGAAAGTTATCTCGATGTGCACAGCAGTCAGGCTACTTACTAATACAGTGAAGTCCAGCTTTATGCTGAATCCATCGTCTCTCTCTCCCCGCAAGAGTGAACAGAAGCACAGCAGAAGCATAATTGTTGACCACCATCTAATGAAAGGGGTTAATGAGGATATACTACACTAAATAAAAGTGTGAACATTCAAAGACTAAAAGAAAATAATCCATTCTCTAAAAGGACGAGACACCACTATGAGTTATCCAGTCTGCCACCGTGGACTTTTGTGTGTACATGAGGATTTTGTCTCTTTTTTGCTTTTTTAGTAATATTTTTTAGAGATACACATACACATAAGTACTATTTTAGAATATAAGCCACCATCAGTAAAAACAGTCTTATCTTGTAATTTGTAAATTTGGACCCTGCTAATCTTAACTTTTAATAAATTGGGCAGCACTGTCATAATTTATGAAGAAAAGATTTGCTAAGTGAATTAATGGGGTAAAAAATGTTATGGAAATAAGATAAAAAGCTTGAATGTTCATACCCTTATAATTAAAAGACAATAAAGTTGAGAAGCGTGGATTCTAGAGCCAGTCCACCTGAGTTAGAATCCTGCCCCCACCACTATCACGACCTTGGACATATTACTTAACCTCATCGTGCCTAAATTTTCTTATCCATGAAATGGAGATATTATGTTGGTGCAAAAGTAATTCAAGTTCTTGCCATTAAAAGTAATGGCAATGTAATAGTGTATTCTTCATAGTAGGTTGTCATAAAAGTTATAGTTAATAATACACTTGGAAAAGTTCCTGGAACACAATAAGCACTCAGTGGTACAAGCTATAATTATTATTATAATCTAGAAGCATCGTTATTTTAACAAAGTGATAAACTAGTTAAAACAGTTTTATCATACTGAGTCAGTCCAGCAGATTTCCTTAGAATCTTTAGCAGATTCTAGTAATTCTTTATTGTGTGGCTTCATTTACATTATTAGGTATCTCTGAAAGAAAGAAAACTGCATTCCTTTAAAAAAAAAAAAAAAAACTCTCTCTCTATAGTTTCCCTACAGTTATTTTATACTGGTGTCTAAAGTCAACCTAGACTGCTCAACCAGTGTCAGAGCCTTGTTCCTTTGTGTTCAGCCAAATCCTTTCAGGATCTTGGGAAATTGCACCACGTGCAACATCCCCCACTGCAAGGATATAAGATAAAGTTCCTTTGCTTGTGGCATGGGTCACTTATGTATATTGGAAATCATATTTATATCTTCTTTGTTAAATGCTAAATGGAAAAGAGAGATTATACGTTACTGTTTCAGAAAGAAGTACAATAGAAGAATGAATTTTTAAAAGTAATATTTTGCTAGTTCACAATAATTGCACAGTGTAATAATTACATAAAATGTAGTTTCGCTGCTTATATACTCTATTAAAGGTGCAAAATTCTGCCGATCCTTGTTTCTCAAAGCCACTGGGGCGACAGTCACATAATTACACAAAGTGTAGTTTTTCACAAGCAGCAAGTCAAAGCAGCCATATTCAATATTTTATGTCAGTATGAAACTTCCCAATGATTTGTCCTAAAATTTGGAGTTTTATCTTTAACTAAACTGTTATTTTCTTGGGCCAAGAATGCATATTATTCACTCATGTAGTAACTAGCAAACACAGAGTGTGCAATAAATACTCATTGGCTTGAATGGGAACATAGCACAGCCCTGGGCTCACAGACACACTCAAATATTTTTAAATGAACAAACTAGAGGAAAGTTAATGTAAACCGGTTCCAGGTGATCTGCCTTCCAGGTTGTAATCAAGTTTAAGAGAGAAACAAGAATAAAGGACAAAATGGATACTATCCCTAAGTGATACACAGATATATATCTGATACATACATTCACATACTCATCCTGCAGCAATCTCAGTTATTAGCATTCAAAAGTGACAGGAACTTCAACTATAAATGAAAGATCCATAATTTATATAGATAATGACAATAAAAAACAAATTGCTTTGGATCAAAGCCACCATTTAGAATGTCCTTGATTCGTTCTGGAGGCAGAAAATTTTCCCAAAGCCTTCAGGCAGCTTGGGCTTTGACATTTGAAAAAAACAAAAGAAGTTTCTGAAATGTCCACTGGGATCTGAACTATTGTATTCCCACTGACCAAATTCAAATGCAGGGTAACCACATGTCAGCATCATTTCTCATCACCAGACCTGAATGCTGAGCTCATCTTCCCATGTGACTTTATTATTGTTATCTTTCAAGACAGTCTCCAGTTCTGGAGACTGTAAAGTTCTAGATTAAGGTGCCAACAGGTTCAGTGTCTGGCAAGGGCCCATTCCTCATAGACAGCACCTTCTCTCCCATGTGAGGACATGGGAAAAGGGGACAAAGCAGCTCTCGAGGTTATCTTTCTTTTTTTTTTTTTTTTTTGGAGACGTAGTTTTGCTCTTGTTGCCCAGGCTGGAGTACAATGACGCAATGTCGGCTCACTGCAACCTCCACCTCCTGGGTTCAAGCGATTCTCCTGCCTCAGCCTCCCAAGTAGCTGGGATTACAAGCACACGCCACCATGCCCAGCTAACTTTTTGTATTTTAGTAGAGACGTGGTTTCTCCATATTGGTCACACTGATCTCAAACTTCCAACCTCAACCTCCCAAAGTGCTGGGATTACAGGTGTGAGCCACCACGCCCGGCTACTCTGGGGTATCTTTCATAAGGGCACCAATCTCATTCATGAGAGCCCACTCTCTGATCTAATCACCCCCCAAAAGCTCCACCTAATACCTTCACATTGGTAATTAGGTTTTCAACATATGAAACTTGAGGGGGGACACACACTTTGAAACCACGGCAAATCTCAAAGCACAGAAGCATATGAGGTATCATGACTAAGAGCCAGCAGAAGCAACAGACAACATAAACTAACCTCTGTACTTCAGGACTGGAATAAACAGACAAGTATGTTTACTACATTTAAGAAATTTAAAAAGAGAAATACATTATGTTATTTTATATAATAGAATTCTTTACCACTGTGAATTACTGATACATGCAATGAAGTGGATGAACCTTAGAAACATGTTGAATGAAAAAAGTCACCAAAGGATACTTATAGTATGATTCCATTTATATAAAGGTCAAAACATGTGAACTAAATACTGCTTCTGGACACATATGATTGTAGTAAAAGTATAAAGAAAAATGAGAATAATAAACACAAATTTCAGGATTTCAGTTACCCTGAATGTGGAAGAAATGGGTAGACTTCAAAGGCAATGAGAATGTACAAATTCTTTGGATGATGAATTCTCAGAAATGTATTGTATTCTCATTGTTTAGAGTTTGAGCATATTTCATATATACTCTTTTGTATCTCTGTAATATCTAATAAAAATTATTTTAAAATAAGGAAAGACAAATAAATGACAATATTTATCAAGTGTAAACAGACCAAAAAAAGCATAAAATAAAATAATCCCTTGCCAACTAAGAAAGAAGGAAAACACAAGAGAAAAATGAGCAAAGGATGTGAACACCAATGAATATATGAAAAAATATTCAACTTCACTAATCATAGTAATGCAAATGAAACAGAACTATATTTCACCTACCACATTGGAAGCATTTTTTTTTTTTTTGAGACAGAGTCTTGCTCTGTCACCAGGCGCCAGGCTGGAATGCAGTGGTGCAACCTCGGCTCACTGCAATCTCCGCCTCCTGGGTTCAAGCAATTCTCTTGCCTCAGCCTCCCGAGTAGCTGGGACTACAGACCCATACCACCAAGTCCAGCGAATTTTTGTGTTTTTTAGTAGAGATGGAGTTTCACCATGTTGGCCAATATGGTCTCAATCTCTTGACCTCATGATCCACGCGCCTCTGCCTCCCAAAGTGCTGGATACCGCACCTGGCCTGGAAGCATTTTTTAAAATGATATACTATCAGAATTAGTAATAATATGGAGAATGAACTGATGACATCTTGTAGAGGGCAATTTGATATTATCGATCAAAACTTTAAATGTAAATGCTCTTCCATTCAGCAATTTCATTTCTAAGAATCTATCTAATTAGAACACACATACAGTTGGTAAGTTTTATATGAGATGTTCATTGTAGCATTATTTGGAAAATTAGAAACAACTTAAATCCCCATCATAAGGAAAGAGTTAAATTAGAATACAACTTCATTTTATCATTTTGGAATATTTTCAACAGCAAGTAGAAATTGTGCCTTAAATAAACAGGGGCACATTTTTATCTTATAACAAAAGTCTAGAAAAAACTAGTTAGGGCCATTGTTGGCACAGCTGCTTCATGTAGTCATTAAGAGCCTAGGCTCTCATCCTTCTGCTCCTCCATCCTTTTATGTCAATTTGATTATTGTTCTCAGCTCTCTATCCCTTTTGTCTGCAGTCTAACCTTGCAGTGTGCTAAAATGGGCTGATGTTGGAGTTAGCCTTGCAACATGCATTGGCCAACTGAATATGGGTAAAAGTAATTGTGTATCTGCCAGTTCCAAGCCAAGGTCTTAATAGGATCTCATGTTTCTACCAACTCTCTTGCACTCCTGTGATCTACCATAAGAATTATTTCTTAGGGAACTCTTGACCCAAGAGGAATGATGAAATACAAAGCTGAACCAAACTCATAGCTTAGAGCCAAGTCCGGCCAATCCTGGATAAGCCGGACAGCAGAGCCAGAGCTAACTCAAATACCCATGAGCAATAAAATAAATATTTTTGTTACAAGCCACTGAGATTTTGAGGTTGTTTGTTAGACAACAAAACTAACTAATACATTTTGCATGTTGACTTTCTATCCTTAGGCCTGTGGCCTGTGGTCTCAAGATGGTTTCAAGCTCTAGAAATCGCATCTGTATTCAAAGGCAAAAAGTTAGGGGTGTGAGGAGGGCAGCCAGGATGGAGAAAAACCTTCCTTTGTAACACTCTTGCTTTTTGATCAAAGAACACTGAACACTGAAATTTCCCAGAAGCCTCTATGCCAGCATTCCCTTACATTTCATAGACCAGGGCCATGTCACATGGTCACTGTTGCTTTAGAGAGGTTTGGAAGTAAATACCCTGCGAAAAGGACCATAACTGGTTGGAGAAAAAGGCCTTCCCTGAGATCAAGGGATATCTGCCCTCTATCTGGCAAAATCAAGGGATTATTGATAAAGCATACACAACCATGCTATCTACCACACATGTTATATAACACTGGGCAAAAGTCAAATAGAATAAGGTAGATTTATATCTAGCAACATGAAGAATAAGCCAAAGAGCTTTTTTCAGAAAAGAATAGCAAATTGCAAAGCAATATATGTAATATTATTTGTGTTATAAAAATAAAAACTATAAGTTTACATGGCTTTATACTTATATGTATGTGTGTGTGTGTGTGTGCATGCGTACGTGTGTGTGTGTGTGTGTGTAAATACACAGAACAAGGGCTTAGAAGTCTGCATCACTCATAGTGGTCACTGCTGAGGAGCACATAGTAAAGTAGCAGGATATGCTAAAAGAACTTAATTCTCTCTGTATATTTCTGTATTGTTTGAATTTTTAAGAACATGGAATAAATTATGGATTTCTTCCTTAAAAATTTACTTTTCATTAAAAAATTAAAAGCTGTTTAACTGAAAGAACTGAACACAAACCTGAGCTAGAAAAGGTCTTTTTTGTTTTAATCAAGAGGTTTAAAAAGTTTTCTCTATAACCCAATTAATTTCTGCCTCCTAAGAAGAAAACAAAATTGTTCAGACATGAGGCTTTGTTTGTCCATGGCCAGGCCTTTAAAACAGAAATTCCCTTTCAAGTCCTATCTTGTAAATTTCCATGCTTCTAACAGTTTCATTGAAAATGACCATCCTGCCAAAAGTAATTTATAGATTCAATGCTATTCCCATCAAGCTACCACTGACTTTCTTCACAGAATTAGAAAAAAAAAACTACTTTAAATTTCATTTTGGAACCAAAAAAGAGCCCACATAGCCAAGACAATCCTAAGCAAATAAAACAAAGTTGGACGCATCACGCTATCTGATTTCAAACTATACTACATGAGACAGTAACCAAAACAGCAATGGTACTGGTACCAAAACAGACATATAGACCAAAGGAACAGAGCAGAGACCTCAGAAATAACACCACACATCTACAACCATCTGCTCGTCAACAAACCTGAAAAAAACAAGCAATGGGGAAAGGACTCTCTATTTAATAAGTGATGTTGGGAAAACTGGCTAGCCATAGGCAGAAAACTGAAACTGGACCCATTCCTTACATCTTATACAAAAATTAGCTCATGATGGATTACAGACTTAAAACCTGAAACTATAAAAATCCTAGAAGAAAACTTAGGCAATATCGTTCAGAACACAGGAATGGGCAAAGACTTCAAGACTAAAACACCAAAAGCAATGGGGACAAAAGCCAAAATTGACAAATGGAATCTAGTAAACTAAAGAGCTTCTGAACAACAAAAGAAAATATTATCAGAGTGAACAGGCAACCTACAGAATGGAAGAAAATTTTTGCAATCTATCAATCTGACAAAGGGCTAATGTCCAGAATCGACAAGGAACTTAAACAAATTTACAAGAAAAAAACAACCCCATCAAAAGTGAGTAAAGGATATGAACAGACACTTCTCAAAAGAAGACATTTATACAGCCAACAAACATATGAAAAAAAGTTCATTGTCACTGGTCCTTAGAGAAATGCAAATCAAAACCACAAAACCACAATGATATCCTGTCTCATGCCGTTAGAATGGCGACCATTAAAAAGTTAGGCAATGGGCACAGTGGCTCACGCCTGTAATCCCAGCACTTTGGGAGGCTGAGGCAGGTGGATCACAAGGTCAAGAGATCAAGACCATCCTGGCCAAAATGGTGAAACCCCGTCTCTACTAAAAATACAAAAATTAGCTGGGCATGGTAGCATGCACCTGTAGTCCCAGCTACTTGGGAGACTGAGGCAGGAGAATTGCTTGAACCCAGGAGGCAAAGGTTGCAGTGAGCCGAGATCACGCCCCTGCACTCCAGCCTGGCACCTGGCAACAGAGTGAGGCTGTTTCAAAAAAAAAAAAAAATCAGTAAGACAATGTAGCAATTCCTCAAGGATCTAGACCCAGAAATACCATTTGACCCAGCAATCCTATTACTGGGTATATACACAAAGGATTATAAATCATTCTACCGTAAAGACACATGCACACATATGTGTACTGCAGCACTATTTACAGTAACAAAGACTTGGAACCAACCCCAAATGCCCATCAATGATAGACTAGATAAAGAAAATGTGGCACATATATATCATGGAACTCTATGCAGCCCTTAAAAAAAAATGAGTTCATGTCCTTTTCAGGGACATGGATGAAACTGGAACTATCATTCTCAGCAAGCTAACACAGGAACAGAAAATTATTTCTCACTCATAGGCGGGTGTTGAACAATGAGAGCACATGGACAACGGGAGGGGAACATGACACATTGGGGCCTGCCAGGAAGTTGAGGGAAAGGGGAGGGAGAGCATTAGGACAAATACCTAATGCATGTGGAGCTTAAAACCTAGATGATGTGTTGATAGGTGCAGCAAACCACTATGGCACATATATACCTGTGTGACAAACCTGCACATTCAGCACATGTATCTCAGAACTTAAATAATTAAAATACATATACATATATATATACACAAAAACACTTCACATATAAGCTTTGAATAAAGAGTAAGCATTTTTAATACAATAAAAAGAATGTTCAGCTACACAGAATTAATTTCCATATACCCCAGCCTTTCCTAAGTGGCTAACTCAAAGAATGGCTTATTTATCATTTGAACTGTTTGTTGCAAAATGCATTATGTTAAACTCACCTTTGCCACCACCCATGAGAGACTTAGACACATTTGTTTAAATTCAATGTGGCCACAGGGCAAGCATTCCCTCTTTTTAAAGTCAAATGTATAAAATCAAAGGCATTATAAAGTTCAAGTGCCAAAAATAACTAAAGTAGACTATCTCTGGAATTCAAAAAATAGTTTTTATGGAAACTATTTCTATATTCTAAGTAGTTTTGTTAATGTAAGAAAGATTTCTGAATGAACCAAATGAGAGAGAGTAGGGCACTTGTTTCTTTTATAAAAGTTTTTGTAACAATTCTTATGGAAACTTCATTTTATTAAAAAACATATATATATAAACCTGAAACTAAAATACTTTTCATTTCACCTTCATTTAATAAAAGCTGTACTAAGATCCAAACTTGGACCTATGTTCCAAAAAAGAGCAATAAGTTGCACTTCCGCCCCTCAAACTACTTATAATTTGGTAAGGGAGACAGAAGTAAAAAGATGTATGCAATAAAATCAGTAACCAAGTTTAAAAATCTGGAAATGTAATGAGACAGAGAAAATTGTATTTTCCAGAATTCCTCTCTGGGAGAATAGTATATGAGTTTAGAAGAAATATTTGGCTAAGCTGCTCTGGGGAGAGAGCAGTGGGGGTGAGAAGGGGGGCGATGAGAACCATGAAGCAAACTTGAATGGCACCAGGCGGTTGTTCAGCCACCTCCAGACCTCACTGCAGGCTTCCAGGATTGCTGCATGGCGCAGGCAAATGGGGGTGCTGCCTGCTTCTGGTCCAGATTTTGGCTCACCTTTGAAAACCTCAACTTCGCCAAACAAGCGTGGAAAAAGCCACAGGAGAGATTAACGTCATGTTTTAAGGTTTTGAAACCACCAGAAGCACTTTTATTTTTATGATTGCTGCAAAGATAAAGACTGGGTGACTGTCTTAGTGTGAGAAGTACACTGAGGTCTGTACTGTATTGTGTCGACAAAATGCTGCTTTAAAAAAATGTTAAATTTGTGAATTTCACTACACTATCTCCACCCTGAGGGGCTGGCACTTGTCTCTTGAGCTCCAGACCCACATCCCTCATCTCAAGAGTCAGTCTCCTCGTTCACCCCCAGCCAGTTTGCCTTCCTTATCTTAGCAAACAAAAGACTATCAACCACTTTACCCACTGCAGGAACTCAGGAATCAGCCTTCACTCCTCTGTCACTGTTTAACCAAACCCACCCCTGAGCATCTTCCAAATGCAGCTCCATGAACTCCATCCTCCATGTCACTGCCTTAGTGGGATCCCCGACGTCAGCCCCTTCCTTTCCACCAGGGCTCTGTGTGCTATCTCCGCTCCAGTCTCACCAGCTTCTAGCTGCTCATCTTTCACCTGCTGCCCAGCGATTTTCTTAAAAGGGTAATCTGATGATGTTATATCAAATTCTTCAGGGCTGTCATCTATCAACGCAAAGTTCCAACTCTTTAACACAGTGTACAAAGTGTGTGAGGGTTTGTCCCTGCCAGCCCCTTCGGTGTCTCATCTCTTGTCACTTCCCCAGAGCCACACAGAACACTCTTGCGTGCCCAACTCTCCTCCACGTCAGATGCTGCAGAAAGCCTGGAGATACTACAGGGAACAAGAAGCCACGCCATGCTCATGGCTAGAACAGATCTCTTGGGCCTCTGGGTCTTCACACATGCTCCTCATCTTCCCCAAATCCTGGCTTAGTGGTGAAGAGACATAACTTTGCTGGCCCGGCCAAAGGCTCACTGGGTGACCTTAAGCAAATTACAGTCAAGCCCTCTATACCGCTGGGGTTTAGAAGAAATACTAGGCTATTTCTAGTACCCCCTATCCGTAGAGTCAACCAATGGCAAATTGAAATATTTGGAGAGGGGGGGATTATATCTGTACTAACAGACTATTTTCTTGTCATTATTTCCTAAACAATACAGTATAACCACTATTTATCTAGTATATACATTGTATTAGGTAATATAAGTAATCTAGAGAAGATTTAAAGTACATGCAAGAATGTGCATAGGTTATGCGTAAATACAACACCATTTTATATTAGGTACTTGAGCACCCATGGATTTTGGTATCCATGGGGTCCTGGACCCAGTCCCGCCTGCTTACCAAGGGACGCCGGCACTTCACTTCTCTAAGCCTCAGTTTCTCGTGTGTATCTTGAGTAGATAGCCAATTGATTTCAAAATGGTCTCCCAATTTTTACAAGTTATGAACTTAAAGAATAATTTTAAATTTCAAATCTAGATCAGAAGAATATTTCAACCAACAACGTTTAAATTGCCATAAGCAACGCTGTTACTATGTCAAAATTGCCACGTTTTTCTCTGCTATCACAAAAGAAGGAATTCATATTCTAAGCAAGATATGCCCTCCACTGATTCAGGCCCAGACATTGTGTTACAGGGTAGTTTTATTTAACTCAAGTATTTTGTAAATTAGAAAGTACTAAAAAGATTTCTGTCATTCCTGTTATCTCTGTTCTATGCTAGTTTTCCATGGAGCCATCATGTAAGTACATTGCCTGCATTGTAAGGGAAAGGAAGGTGACCTCATCTCTGAGGTGGTTTCTTTCGCATTTAACAAAAGTGAGCCTTTGGCATTATTTTTTTCTGGACACCCAGAATCCACACTTAAATTGCTGAATTACAAATCAATGTCCTGGAACAGGATCAGACAGTGCCAATTCTATCTTCAACTCAAAATAAAGCTAGCCTTGATGTATCTTAACCTAGGTTCACAAATTAATTTTCAGAGAAAAATCCCTATTTTGAGGTGGAATAAATTTCTGAAAGTCACATGTAAACAACCAAATTATGAACAGTTTTGATTTTTTTCTTTCACTGAACTTTTAAAAGAAAAATGCTCTTATCAGAACACATTTTAAAGCGTATGATTGTTGCACTGGTGTCAATTTCCCTGTTTTAATATTGAACTAGGGTTACATGTTCCTTACATAGATGAGGGAAGGTAGGTGAAAGGTACATGTGACTCTATACTATTTTTGCAACTTCCTGTGAGTTCAAATTTATTTCACAATAAAAAGTTAGCAGCCATCTCTTGAATTAATAATCTATCTAGTCAGTGATATCCCCTGTGGTTGCTGCCATCACACACACACACACACACACACACACACACACACACACATCATGTACTTCCTGATGAAAAAGTCTTGCCAAAAGACAACGATGAATCTGACCAAGCCTCCATCCAAGTATTAAGTCATGAGAAATGAAAAAAAACAGAGGAAAATGTTAAAAAAAACATCACAGGGATGCAGTCAGAAAGGTCTAGACTGTAAGAAACTCTACAGAATGAATGACCTCATTTCTTCAAGCAATAAACCTGCAAGGGGAGACAGAGACAGAGAGACATAGGAATGGGGGGAGGCTGTAGATAAAAAGAGGCTTAAATGCACATCAATCAATCACAATGTGTGAAACTTAATGACATCCTGACTCAAGCAGAGAGAAGCACTATTTCAATAAATAGTAAGACAACAATTCTTTAATAAATAAATTTTAAAATGTATTAGATATCTTTATCAATTGTTTAATATAGCTAAAAAATGTTTTAAATTATCATATGTAATTTGTTAGATATGATATTAAAGAATTGTTATTTTTAAATAAGTGTTTTCAAAATACTAAATAAATTATCAGTGGGCCCAAATATACATATATACGTTATATGTACATAACACTTTTCTTTACGTCTGTTAGTGGCATCTTCCCAAATGCTTAAATTAAGTGCTTTTGTATGGCAGGTGCAGTCCGTGTACAGACACAATAATGAACCAAAGCACTAGACAGCAGGGAGTACCAGGTCACCATGATGAAATGAAAAAAGAAGGCTGAGAATTAGACACTGCTTTAGGTCTGTCCTGCTTTTCAAGTGAGATTCTACAGCTTTTCATCTGGAATATTAAACATTGCTTGGCAAAACTAAATACTACTATAGATCAGTTTCTTTCATCAGCCTGGGTATTTCCAGATGCAGAATGAAGAATGCCCGGCCAGAAAGCACTCTGTTCCATTAGCCTGAGATATGGTTGAGAAGAAACTTTGATTGCCGCTCTTGTTCTTAATGTGTTTATTGCCTGGACAAATTACCACCTCCACCTAAGTTTCCTACAGTTCCTCTCAGCAAAAAGGTAGTGTTTTTAGGGAAATGCCGACTAAATTTTAATTTTAATTTTAGAAGTCTCAGTATGTTAAGTGTGTTTCTCTGAAACTCTTCCCACCAAAAAGGTGAGCTTTCTTAGAGAAGTGCTGACTAAATTTGACTGTAGAAGTCTTGATATGTTGTGTGTTTCCCCTTTGTCCAAGAATTTTTCTGTAAAACTGTTGACGTCAACCCCTTTAAAAACTATTTTACTTCATTATATTCAATATTTGGGGGGAATTTGATGGTAGAGTTCAAAGTTTAATAAACACAGTTCCCAGAAAATAGCTAAGATTTTATAAACACACTGAGCCTTCCTGAGGGTAGACTGAATTGGGGTGATTACCTCAATCCTTCCACTTAAGAGGGCTGATTGGCTTTAATAAAGAACTAAACATTCCTTGGGGTGACAGCAAGAGAGAGAAAAGGAGGCGCCTCTGATGGCTGATGTTTAAATCTGAGAAGAATTATAAAGATATATATGGAACTCATTACTTTGCATGTAAACCCAGATACCAGCCTCCACCTGCCACCTACCCACCCGTTCTAAGGTGACTTCCCTCTACTATATTTTTCTTTTCATCAGCTCCTGCATGGAATTCAGGTTGCAGCTGCTTCTTTCCATCAGGAATAATTCATTCACTACCAACCACAGCCTGGAACCCCTGTACCACAACCCCTCCTGCTACCCCAACATAAGCATCAGCAGATTGATGAATGGTGGCAGCTACATCACTGCTAAATATGGTTCTATGGGTCTATCAGAATTTGCTAAAAGGATTATTTGCAGCAATGCAAACAATCAGCAATTAAATGTTAAATATCCTGTTCTCAAAAAACCTTTCGCCATTCCACTTAAATTAATTCATACAGGAAACATTATTGATCCTTTACAATACACCAGACACTCTGCTGAGCTTCAGGGTTATATTAGTCAGGGTTCAACTACAAGTAAAAGAAACTGTACATGCTAGTGCAAGATGAGTGATTTGAAACAGAATTTTGATGCTCTAAAAAAAAATCATTAGAAAAACAGGAGACACCTCCAGGTTGAGTTAGGCAACCCTGGGAGTGTACTGCTCAGATTTCTCTTTGAGAAAGAACCTGCTCTGAAATCAGTTAGCTGACAGCTGCCATTTTCAGAACGTACCCCAGCATCCACACAAGGCCATGCTTTACACATCCTGCTCCAAACTGGTGACTCCACGCCAGTGAGTATAGTGGAAGTTCTAGAGACAGGCTCCTCCTGCCCAGTGCGAGACCCCTCTGACAAGCACAAGCAGGCTGTGCTTGGGTACTCCCCATCAGCCTAGCCGAGACTTTTCTTAGAGCTGCACTGTAGTACATGTCTCTGCCTGCTTAACCCTCCTTCCTTCCCCTCTCATTTTATGGGTGATGTCAGAGCCTGATCGTGGTTTGCCCCTCTCCCTGCCCACTCCTGCTCCCTCCCGGCTTTATTCTTCACAGGCATTTTCTCAATAAATCTCTCATGTGGGAGATTCATTGGGAGAAATTTCCATGTTGACATCTGTTTCTCAGCCGACCCCAACCTGAATTGACACACTAAACTTCTAGGAACAATTCCTGAACAACAGGACAAAACTGGTCCCTCAAAGGGGCTACAATCTGCATGATCAGAAAGTGGGGAACTGGGTAGCCACCACCTCAACTGCTGGGTTCAAGGAATCTTTTGATGCTATCTGAGCCACCACATCCTGCTTCTCAACATTCACAAAGCTGAGGAAGAGATACTGAGGCTTCTACTAAGCTGCCATGATGGAAAGGGAAAAAAAAAAAAAAAAAACCACCACAGGACCATGCTTACCAGGAAACAAATAATAGGGAGAGCAGCAGAAGCACAGCAACTTCCTCACTGGGTTCATGTGGGTACTTCTCATCACATGGTAACTCAGTGACCCATGGTCAATGTTTAATTTGTACTAAAGCCCACTAGCAAGCCAGCAGGTGTTTCTCAAAAGAAGGCTAGTTATTGGAAGAGGATGGCAGAACTTTGTTTCAAAACCCTAAAGGCCTACACTAGTATTTATCTATAGGGTTCTGCCACGAACACTTCAAGAAGCATTGAATGACTTAAGCCATATTTCTTTGTTGATTTTAGGAATTCTATATGAACTGCAGAAAAGCTTTTGCCCAGTTATATAGAGTTGAAATTATCTTCTCTTGTGTCTTACCTTTTCATCCTATTTGTGTGCTTTTTTAGTGAACAGAAGTTATTTGTAATGTATAGTTCAGTCATTTCCTTTATGTACTTGCTCTCTGTATCTTGTTTTAAAACCCTTTCCAACTCTGAGGACATAAAAATATTCTCCAATCTTTTTTCTAAAAGTTTTAAACTTTCATCTTTAACATTTAGGTCCTTAATTGATTTTGTGTATGGTAAGAGTAGTAATGTACTGTTTCCCATAAAGATAGCATTTCCCAGTGAGTACTTCATTTTTCACCACTGATCTGAAATATCTTTTATATCTTTCCTTATATGGATATGTCTGTTTCTGGACTGTTCTGTTGCATTGGCTTTTTTGTCTACCCATACACCAATGTCACATCATCTAAATACTGTAAGTACACAAAAAATATTATAATATAATCAGTTTCCCAACCTCACTTTTCTTCAATAATATATTAGCTATTCTTGGTTCTTTGCTTCTCATTTATATTTTAGAATAAGTTTTTCAAGATTCACAAAAATACCTTTGGTTTTTTTTTTTAACTGAAATTTTATTAAATCAATTGACTAATTTGGAGATAAATTACTTCTTAACGATATTGAGTCTTCCTTTCTTTGAAAGTGATATGTCTGTTCAATTTTAAATGTCCTTCAATAAGCTTCATGATTTTCTCTGTAAAGATTTCACACATCTTTGATGAGATTTTTACCTAGGTATGTTTTATTTTGTTAACTATTATAAATGTTTAATGTTAAAATTTTGTTCATTAACTGTTCATTTTTGATGTATGGAAGCGTATTTGATTTTTGTATAATAGTCTTATATCAAACAACCTTGTAAAACTCTTATTGAGCCTAATAATTTTTCTATAGACCCTTGGGAGTTAAGTTATATCATTTAAAAATAGTTCTAATCTTCCTATATCTTCTCAAATTTTTATACTTTTTATTTTTCTTTCTTGGCCTGTTAGACTGGACAAGATATAAAGTTGAATAGAAGTGATAATAGTATAAATTTTTGTCTTTTAAACAATTTTTTTTAAATCCATCATTACATATTGTGCCAGTTAATTACCTCTTGTCTCAATAGCAAAAAACAAAACAAAACAAATAATTCAGTCAAAAAGTGGTCAAAAGATCTGAACATTTCCAAAATGAGACATACAAATGGCCAACAGGAATGTGAAAAAAAGACTCAACATCGCTACTTGTTAGGAAAATTCAAATCAAAACCATAATGAGATATCACCTCACTCTACTTAAAATGACTTGTATCAAAAAGAGAGACAATAGATGCTGGTGAGGATGAGGAAAAAGAGGAACCCTCACACACTATTGGTGGGAATGTAAATTTGTACAACCAATATGGAGAACAGTATGGAGATTTTTCAAAAAAACTAAAAATAGAACTTTCATATGATGATCCAGTAATTCCACTGCTGGGTATATATTCAAAATAAAGAAAATCAATATATCAAAGAGATATCTCATGCTCATGTTTATTGCAGCACTATTCACAAATAGCCAAAATATGGAATCAACTTAAGTGACCATTAACAGGTGAGTGGATAAAGAAAATGTATGTGTGTATGTATGTATGTATACACATACATACGATGGAATATTATTTAGCCACAAAAATGAAATTCTGTCATTTGCAGCAACATGGATGATACTGGAGGTCCCGATGTTAAATAAAATAAGCCAAGCACAGAAAAACACACATTATATGTTCTCACTCATACGTGCAAGCTACAAAAGTGAATCTCCTGGAGACAGAGATAGATGGTTACCAGAGGCCAGGAAGGGGAAGGGGGAAATGATAGGGGGGAAAAAAAGATTATAAACATATTTATTATCACTGAACTGATAGTAAAGGTGATAAATTACATATGGACATTTTCCCTCAAAAAAACATTTTTAAGTGGAATCAAAAGAAGGAGAAAGGAGCAGATATAATGACATAATTTAAGTCCCTGAATTCAGCTGTGCCTTAAGTTCATTCTTGGAAATCCAGTTACATGAGCCAACAAATTATTTTTCTCCAAAACAAAAACAAAAAACAAGTAAACAAAAGAAGGATCCATTTTTTCAAAAAAAAAATCTATAGGCAAAATGTTATTATGTTCTTAAACTTTCTTTTTAATCTCCACATCACATGTGGTTATGCTGTTTTGTTCATTCCAAGTAACTTCTATTTGTGTCTTCTCTCCTTTTTTAATCGTTCTTCTCAGAGGAAGACTGCTAATTTTATTAATCTTTTCAAAAATATAACTATTATCTTTTCTGAGTCTTTCTATGGTATCTTTTTATTTTCCCTTTCATTAATATAAGCTATCTTTATTATAATCTTTCTCCTTTTTGAAGAAATTTGTTTTGCTACTTTTCTAATGTCTTAAATTGCATGCTTAGTTCTTTAATTTTTAGTCTTTCTTCTTTTTTTAATATATATATTTATGGCTGTACATTTTCTTCAAAGTGTTGTTTTGATGGAACTTATAAATTATTTGTCGTATATTTATTATTGCTCCTAATTTTGTTTTTCACTATAATTTTTTCTTTAATCCATAAATTATTTAAAAGTATGTTTTAAAATTTCCTAAGACTGGCAGTGCAGTGACCTCTGAATGTCTGTTGGCCCAATAACACAATTAGTCTTATTAAAATTTTCTATATCCTTTTTGATTTTTATCTACTTTATTTTTTAATTACTGAGAAAAGCATATTAAAATCTCCCACTCACCTACCAGATATGTCTATCATGGTTGTCTCTTTACAGTTCTGTCAACTTTTGTTTTATGTATTTAAAAATTATATTAGTATCAATCAATATCAATTTAAATTTTTGTATCTTCCTGGTGAATTGAACCTTTTTCATTATGTAGAAACCCTCTTCATCACTTATACTCTTTATCTCAAAGCCTCTTTTGTGTGACTTAGTAATATTGCTACATCATCTTTTTCTAATCATGTGAACTTTATTATAGTTATCGGTCTACGCTAAGAAATTGAAAATGGGTGACCGTGTTCTGACCTCTTTGTTCAAGAGGCTCCAATGACTCCAGCCACCTTTTCTTCCCTCGATACAATAGCTTCGGAATCACTTATATTTGGATTCTCCTTGCAGACAGCCTTCAGATAATCAAATTTGCCATAACAGCAACATGGCAGGCTTAGGTATTCAGTGGTCCTACAAGCAGCCACAGTAGATTCTGTTCAGTGGTCCTTTAAGCTACTATATATCAATGTGGGCATTGCTCCTTTACCTCTGGTGGCTAAATTGTTTCTGAACGTTTGGTTGATAAATTCCACCTGCCCTGAGCACTGAGGCCCCAAAAAGGATCCTACAGTAACAGTTGCTCTTTATCCATTAAAAAATACAAATAATCACTTCAAAAATGTCTTCAATTGAAACTATACTTTTACCAACTCATTTATCGAGCTCATTATGAACATGAATCTACTAAACTTACTTGAATGAGATGGCTACGATAGATGATTAAATGAATGTGCTAAAAGACAGTTAACTGAAATTGAACTTGGATATCAAAGAGCATTCATTTTAATCATGCATCTGTGTGTGATGGTATGATGGCATGCTGTGGGTGTGAGACATAACAGAGATGACACCATAAAGTGGAAGGCAAAAATATGCCTTGAAATCAAGCCTCAGGTTGGATCCAAGATGGCCAAATAGGAACAGCTCCAGAGGGCAGTTCCCAGCAAGAACAATGCAGAGGGTGAGTGCCCACCACATTTCCAAACAAATTTTCACTGCCCACAGACCAGGAGATTCCCAGGCCAAAAAGGGCCATGAGTCTTCAGCATGGCAGTTTCAGCTGCTGCCTGGTTGGCACACACAAACTCACACAAATCTGGGCAGCCATTTCAACTGGCTCCTGGAATGCCTGGGAGACAGAGCAACTCATTTAACTGAAAGGGAAGGGGCAGAGACAGGGAGCCAGGCAATCTGGCTCAGCAGGTACCACCCCCACAAAACAAGCAATCTGAAATCCTCTGGATTGAGAGTTTCACAGCAAGTGCAGCTGGACCCAGGACACTCTAGCTCAGTGTGGGGAAGGGCAACCACCAGTACCAAGGCAGTCCACCACAACAGAGGCAGTTCACACAGCAGCTAGGCAGAGCCTGAAGCAGCTCAGCAACACCTCTGCTGGCAGACTATGACTAGACTACCCTGTGCAGGGCAGGGCATCTATGAAAAAAGGCAGCATCATGACAGGAACTTATAAATAAAGACGACCTTCCTAGGACAGAGCACCTGGGAAAAGTGGCAGTTATGAGTTCCACTGCAGCAGACTTAAAAGTACCGGCCCAGCAGCTCTGCATGGAGCAATGGAGCTCCCAGCACAGCACTTGAGCTCCTATAAGGGAAAGACTGTCTCCTCAAGCAGCTCTCCAAAGCTGGTATACCCAAAGAGACACCTCATAAAGGAGAACTCAGGCCGACATTGGTCAGGCACCCTTCTGGGACAAAGATAACAGAAGAAGAAACTGGCAGCAACCCTTACTGTTCTGCAGCCCCCACAGGTGATCCCCAGGCAAGCAGGGTCTGAAGTGGACCTCCAGCAGTCTTGCAGCAGACGGGCCTGATGTTAGAAGGAAAACTAAGAAACAGAAAGAAATAGCTTCATCATCAACAAAAAGGACGTCCACTCAGAGATCCCATCCGAAAGTCACCAACCACAAAGAACACAGGGAAATAAAGCCACTAAGATGGGAAGAATCCAGTGTAAAAGCAATGAAAACACCAAAAACCAGAACGCCTCTCCTCCTCCAAAGGATCACAGCTCCTCACCAGCAAGGGAACAAGGCTGGATGGAGAATGAGTCTAATGAATTGACTGAAATAGGCTTCAGAAGGTGGGTAATAAGAGGCTTCTCTGAGCTAAAGGAACATGTTCTACCCCAATACAAAGAAACTAAGAACCTTGAAAAAAGGTTAGATGAGATGCTAACTAGAATAAACAGCTTAAAGAGGAATATAAATGGCTTGATTGAGCTGAAAAACACAGCACAAGAACTTCACAAAGCATACACAAGTTTCAATAGACAAATTGACCAAGCAGAAGAAAGCATATCAGAGATTGAAGATCAAATCAATGAAATAAAACAAGAAAGCAAGAATAGAGAAAAAGAGAGTGAAAAGAAATGAACAAAGCCTCCAAGAAATATGGCATTATGTGAAAAGATCTCATCTACATTTGATAGGTGTACCTGAATGTGATGGAGAGAATGAATCCAAACTGGAAGACACTCTTCAGGATATTATCCAGGAGAACTTCCCCAACCTAGCAAGGCAGGCCAATATTCAAGTCCAGGAAACAGAGAGAACACCACAAAGATACTCCTCAAGAAGAGCAACCCCAAGGCACATAATCATCGGATTCACCAGTGTTGAAACTAAGGAAAAAAATGCTAAGGGCAGCCAGAGAGAAAGTTTCGGTTACCCACAAAGGGAAGCCCATCAGACTCACAGCAGATCTCTCAGCAGAAACCCTACAAGCCAGAAGAGAATAAGGGCCAATATTCAACATCCTTAAATAAAAGAACTTTCAACCTAGAATTTCATATCCAAGCCAAACTAAGCTTCACAAGAGAAGGAGAAAGAAAATCCTTTATGGACAAGCAATTGCTGAGAGATTTTGTCACCACCAGGCCTGACTTACAAGAGCTCCTAAAAGAAGTACTAAACAAGGAAAGGAACAACCAGTACCAGCCACTCCAAAAACGTACCAAATGGTAAAGACCATTGATACAATGAAAAAAATGCATCAACCTAACGGGCAAACATCCAGCCAGCATCAAAATGGCAGGATCACATTCACACATAAATATATTATCCTTAAATGTAAATGGGTTAAATTCCCCAATCAAAAGATACAAACTGGCAAACTGGATAAAAAGTCAAGACCCATTGGTGTGCTGTATTCAGGAAACCCATATCACATGCAAGGACACACATAGGCTAAAAATAAAGGGATGGAGGAAGATTTATCAAGCAAATGGAGAGCAAAAAAAAAAAGGAGTTGCAATCCTAATCTCTGATAAAATGGACTTTAAACCAACAAAGATCAAAAGAGACAAAGAAGGTCATTACATAATGGTAAAAGGATCAATGCATGAAGAAGAACTAATGATCCTAAATATATATGCTCCCAATACAGGAGCACCCAGGTACCTAAAGCAAGTTCTTAATGACCTACAAAGAGACTTAGACTCCCACACATAATAGTGGGAGACTTTAAAACTCCACTGCCAATATTAGATCAATGAGAAAGAAAATTAACAAGGATATCCAGGACTTGAACTCAGATCTGGACCAAGTGGACCTAACAGACATCTACAGAAATCTCCACCCCAAATCCACCAAATATACATTCTTCTCAGCACCCCATTGCACCTACTCTAAAATTGGCCACATAATTGGAAGCAAATCACTCCTCAGCAAATGCAAAGGAAAGGAAATCATAACCAACCGCCTCTCAAACCACAGGGCAGTCAAATTAGAACTTGGAATTCAGAAACTAACTCAGAACGTCACAGCTTCATGAAAACTGAACAACTGGCTCCTGAATGTCAACTGGATAAACAATGAAATGTAGGCAGAAATAAAGATGTTCTTTGAAACCATCGAGAACAAAGATACAACGTACCAGAATCTCTGGGACACATTTAAAGCAGTATCCAGAGGAAAATTTATAGCAATAAATGCCCACACGAGAAGCAAGGAAAGATCTAAAATTGACATCCTATCGTCAAAAGCGAAAGAGCTAGAGGAGCAAGATCAAAAAATTCAAAAGCTAGCAGAAGACAATAAATAACTAAGATCAGAGCAGAACTGAAGGAGATAGAGACACAAAAAAAACCATCAAAACTCAATAAATCCAGGAGCTGGTTTTTTGTAAAGATCAACAAAATAGACAGACCACTAGCCAGATTAATCAAAAAGAAAAGGGAGAAGAATCAAATAGAGGCAATAAAAATGATAAAGAGAATATCACCACAGATTCCACAGAAATACAAACTACCATCAGAGATTACTACAAAAAATTCTATGCACATAAATCAGTAAACCTGGAAGAAATGGATAAATTCCAGGACACATGCACCCTCCCAAGCCTAAAACAGGAAGAAGTGAAAACCCTGAATACACCAATAACAAGGGCTGAAGTTAAGGCAGCAATTAATAGCCTACCAACCAAAAAAAGTCCAGGTCCAGGTGGGTTTACAGCTGAATTCTACCAGATGTACAAAGAGGAGCTGGTAGCATTCCTTCTGAAACTATTCCAAACAATCCAAAAAGAGGGAATCCTTCCCAAATCATTTTATAAGACCAACATCATCCTGATACCCAAACCCGGCAAAGACTCAACCAAAAAAAGAAAACTTCAGACTAATACCCATGATGAACATAGCTGCAAAAATCTTCAGTAAAATACTGGCAAACTGATTGCAACAGCGCATCAAAAAGCTTATCCATCAAAATCAAGGAGGCTTCATTCCAGAGATGCAAGGCTAGTTCAGCATACACAAGTCAATAAACGTATTCCACCACATAAACAGAACCAAAGACAAAAACCACATGATCATTTCAATAGATGCAGCAAAGGCCTTCGACAAAATTCAACAGCCCTTTATGCTAAAAACTCTCAATAAACTAGGTATCGAAGGAACATATCTCAAAAAAATAAAAGCAATTTATGACAAACCTACAGCCAATATAATACTGAATGGGCAAAAACTGGAAGCATTCCCTTTGAAATCCTGCACTAAAAAAGGATGCCCTCTCTCACCACTCCTATTCAATATAGTATTGGAAGTTCTGGCCAGAGCAATTAGGCAAGAAAAAAAATAAAGGGTATTCAATTAGGAAAAGAGGAAGTCAAATTGTCTCTATTTGCAGATGACATGATTGTATATTTAGAAGACCCTATCATCTCAGCCCAAAATCTCCTTAAACTGATAAGCAATTTCAGCAAAGTCTCAGGATACAAAATCAATGTGCAGAAATCAAAAGCATTTCTATACACCAATAACAGACTTAAAGAGAGCCAAATCAAGGATGAACTGCCATTCACAATTGCTACAAAGAGAATAAAATACTTTGGAATACAAAGGATGTAAAGGACCTCTTCAAGGAGAACTACAAACTGCTGCTCAATGAAATAAGAGAGGACACAAACAGATGGAGAAACATTCCATGATCATGGTTAGGAACAATCAATATCATGAAAATGACCATACTGCCCAAAGTAATTTATACATTCAATGCTAGCCCCATCAAGCTACCAATGACCCTCCTCACAGAACTGGAAAAAAACAACTTAAACTTCATATGGAAACAAAAGAGAGCCCGCATAGCCAAGAGAATCCTAAGCAAAAAGAACAAAACCAGAGACATCACACTACCTGATTTCAAACTACACTACATGGCTACAGTAATCAAAATAGTATGGTACTGGTACCAAAACAGAGATATAGACCAATGAAACAGAACAGAGGCCTTGGAGGCAATGCCACACATCGACAATCATCTGATCTTTGACAAACCTGATGAAAACAAGCAATGGGGAAAGGATTCCCTGTTTAACAAATGATGTTGGGAAAACTGGTTAGCACTATGCAGAAAGCAGAAACTGGACCCCTTCTTGACATCTTACACTAAAATTAACTCCAGATGGATTAAAGACTTAAACATAAGACGTAACACCATAAAAACACTAGAAGAAAACATAGGCAAAACCATTCAAGACACAGGCATGGGCAAGACTTCATGACTAAAACACCAAAATCATTGGCAACAAAAGCCAAAATAGACAAATGAAATATAATTAAACTCCACAGCTTGTGTACAGCAAAAGAAACAATCATTAGAGTGAACCAGCAACCAACAGAATGGGAAAAAATTTTTGCAATCTACCCATCTGACAAAGGGCTAATATCCAGAATCTACAAAGAACTAAAACAGATTTACAAGGAAAAGAAACAAACAAACCCATGCAAAAGTGGGTGAAGGATATGAACAGACACTTTTCAAAAGAAGACATATGTGAGGCCAACAAACATATGAAAAAATGCTTATCATCACTGATTATTAGAGACGCAAATCAAAACCACATTGAGATACCGCCTCATGGCGGTTAGAATGGTGATCATTAAAAAATCTGGAGACAACAGATGCTGGAGAGGATGTGGAGAGATAGGAACACTTTTACACTGTTGGTAGGAGTGTCAATTAGTTCAACCATTGTGGAAGACAGTGTGGCACTTCCTCAAGGACCTAGAAATAGATATTCCATTTGACCCAGCAATCCCATTGCTGGGTATATACCCAAAGGATTATAAATCATTCTATTATAAAGACACATGCACATGTATGTTCACAGCGGTACTGTTTACAATAGCAAAGACCTGGAACCAACCCAAATGCCCATTGACAACAGACTGAACAAGGAAAATGTGGAATGTATACACCATGGAATACTATGCAGCCATAAAAAATGAGTTTGTGTCATTTGTAGGGACATGGATGAAACTGGAAACCATCATTCTCAGCAAACTGACACAATAACAGAAAATCAAACACCACATGTTCTCACTCACAGGTGGGTGTTGAACAATGAGAACACATGGACACAGGGAGGGGAGCATCACACACTGGGGTCTATTGGGGGAAGCCAAGGGAGGGACAGAGGAGGGGTGGGCAAGTCAGGGAGGGATAACACAGGGAGAAATGCCAGATGTAGGTGACAGGGGGATGGAGGCAGCAAACCAAATTGCCATGCATGTACCTATGCAACAATCCTGCATGATCTGCACATGTACCCCAGAACCTAAAGTACAATAAATTTAAAAAAAAAAAGAAAGAAAGAAAGAAATCAAGCCTCGGTTCTGTTATTTGGCAGCTATGTAACTTTGGGCACGTCAATTAATCTGCCTTGCCCTGGATTTCTTCATCTATAACATAGAGATACAAAACCTACCTCAAAAGGTTGGTGTGGGGACTAAACTAAAATTTAAAGTATGTGAAAAAAAATAGATACTCAATAAATAAGTGTTCTCTTCAGATTTCCTCCTAGTCTAGGAGAAAGAGCCATCTTGAAATCACTGACCTAATACAGCTGATGTCTGTAAAATGAAAATCCAGGCCCTTTTTCTTTTTAAGAATCAGTCTTCTAACAATGGACCAGCTTCACCCCTTTTCTAGCTTCACTGGATTCAAATCCAGGCTGTCTCTAAGCAGAACATGAAACTGAGTTAAAGACTAAAGTCCTACCACATCCATAGGATTGAACCATAAACTGAAACTTTTATCATCAGAGTTTAAATAAGAAAACTCTGCTGGTATTCCTCCATATTAAATAAATTCCATGCACACATTTTGGAATTGTTAAAGCTAAAATCTATAACTATTACGTAGCCCAAAACTTCCTAGAGAGTTTTTAAGCTAGAATTCAGATGTTAGAGAACAGCACCTGGTGGCAAATTGTGACACTGCAGTCCACTGAGTCATTTGAGAAGTCAAACCATTGTGGCTAGTGAAAATTCCAGTGGCCCAGAAGTAGTTCTACATTCAGAAAGCAATCCTCCTTCCCATCTCTCTGTCACACCACCCCCATACCGCAGCTAATCACCAAGACCCATCAACTTGCCTCCCAAGCAGCTCACAGAGTCTTCCATGTTTCATCCCCATGTTCACTGCCCCAGTACAGGCCACCATTTTTCATTGCCTGGATTCCAGGAACAGCCTCCTAGGTGACTTCCCAGATTCCAACCTACGCTTACACATCAACCACATGGTCCTTTATACAGCACCGTTATGATCATGTCATTCCTTTTCCAGTAGTTTCTTGATGCCTTCAGAATAAAGAGGTAAATATTTTATTACAGAATTACCAGATTCTTCTCTTCACCATGGGGCCCTTCTTCCCTCCCAGCATAATCTCTCTACATGGCCCCCTCCACTCTGAGTGTTGCTCAGCTCCCCTGTCATGTCACAGATCCCACCGTATTACTCTTACCTCCCTGCCTTCACACTGCTGTTCCCATTGCCAGGAGCCTCTTCACCTCCGTTCTACTCTTCCATTTAACTCTTACTCATCTTTCAAGTTCAGCTTAGCTTTCATTCCTCTGGGAAGATTCTTCTGACCATTCTAAAATGGATTAGCTTCCCTTGCTCTGAATTCATGCAGTTACTGTTCTGCCCCTATCAAAGCAGCGGTTTAATTGTCTGCCAGCCACTCCTTCTAGACTGTAAGCTTTGTAAAGACAAGACTCATGACTGTTTTGTTCATCCTTGTAACGTCAACACTTAACATAGTACCTCAGTAGGAACTTAACATTTGTTAAAGTGTTGGTTGGAATTGAAATATAGTATCTATTCAATTGGACCATATAAAATAGCCTTCTTTCAGGTCAAAACTGTCAACTATTGGCAATTATATGTGTGAAGCTAATAGTTACTACCACTATGGGAGAAGAAAGGTGTCTTAACAATTGATATATATTACTAGATAATCAATAAATGTCTTTTTAAAAAATACAATCTTCTTGATTTTCACTGAAATTCATTTTCCTAGCCATAGACATAGTCAGAAGCCCATTAATTCAGAAAATGACCTTCAAAAGGAAAACTCAAATACCTGTGCCAGCAGATCTTTAAAAACACAACAGGCAATCAAACGTTAACTTTCTGACCTTGGAGAGTGTTTTGGCTAAAAATAACTTACTGAACTCATCATGCCAAAGTGCTAATAATCCTCTGGATATGCATGCAAGGGAGCTAAATCTAGAACATCTTCCATTCTGCCAAATACTCATTGTAGCTGTTACATTATCCATCATTCAACATTTCCCACAAGTGGACGTTGCCACTCATTGTAAACAGCCCCAAAACTCTTGCCTTCATTTTAAAAGAGCAGTTCCAAAAAAGCAAGAAGCTAGTTAAATAAATGCATCTGTGCTTCCACTGGAATCTGCTCATACTTTCCAATAAACATGTTCAGTGAGATAGAACGGAATGGTGGGCTCCAGGACTAAAGGAAATCTGTCAAGCAGATGTTGCTTTTGTGCAATTGACTATCCCTTAAAAACTTCATATAAGACTAACAGAAAGCAGGAGGCAAGGGTAGAGAGGTAATTTTCTTTAGTCTGTTTAGTGCTTTCTCTACTTTCATGTGAAGAGATGGCCTGGTTTAATTTCCAGGTACAATGGAGTCCTCACAAGCATTCAGTGATTTGGATAGTTTATGTATTACACATTCCATATAAAAAATTCCATACAAGAGCTGGGTGCAGTGGCACATGCCTGCAGTCCCAGATACTCAGGAGGTTGAAGCAGGGGGCTCACTTGAGCCCAGCAGTTCAAGTCCAGCTTCAGCAACATAGCAAGATCCCATTTCTTAAAAAAATATAAAAAAAATCATACAAAATAATGTGTTCTTGCTGAAATACACTGACTTGCTACTTCTACTTATTACTATTCTGGCTCAGAATGTCCTTTCTTACTTAACCTTTGTTTTCTGCATCTTATTGGCTCCTAAATAATTATATTTTACGCTAAAACTTCTCCCATTTTCTTCTCAGCTAGATGTGATTTGATGCAACGAGTTTAGAAAATCCATTTCCCTACAGTTTTGTTTTTGTTTATTTGAGGATGACATTTTAAATGCAATTTTAAATTTAGTAGGCTTGCCCCTTCTTGCTAAATTTTTTTCTTGAGAAAAAAATGAAAAGTTTAAATCAATTTCCCACTGAATGCTAAACTAAAGATCCACAAATGTCTTGACTCTCTCTTCTCTTGCAGTCATCTCTCCTAATGTGAATATACAGTGTTTGAGGCAGGGAGAAATGTATCTCCATCCAATGTATTAATTTGGTATCTGTTTAAGACCTAGGCAAAGCTATAATAGGCGGTTAGAAATAGGCATGTTTCAGAAATCAAAATGCATAGTTGAAGAATATGGTATCATTTTGGTATAAAAAATGACATTCAATTATTATAACACAATTTCAGGGTAGTGGAAAGAGAAGTTGATTTGAGTCAGAAAATCTGGGTCCAAGCCATGACTCTTCGTTTACCTGCCGTGTAGCTCTGAGCAAGTCTCAGACGCTCTGACAAGGTCTCACTGCTCACGGCAGTAAGATTAATGTGATCATTGATGCTGTGTAGAAATATAATGTAATAAATGTCACATTTATTTTTCTTCATTTTCCCAAATGTAATTATATCTGACCCTCTCCCTGTCATGGACACTATTAGTGGCCAGCACAATATCCACTCCAAAGTTCTCCGTGGTTGAACCCTGATTTTTTTTTTCAGATGCCCATCATTTGCCATCTCAGCTCTAGCCTAGGTGAGTGAATCCTGAGTGGTCCCAACAGAGCACCTTGTCAGAAGGGGGATGGGGTGCCGTTCTGGCCTGAGACACACAGGGAAGCAGGAAGCTTCTGGGAAGCTTCCATCTTTCAAGGAGTCACAGAATGAGATGGTCTCTTCTCCATTGGATACAGGCATCTCTAGATGTGAAACCAAGGCAGCAACTTAAAACCACAGCCTGAAGACAAGACCAGTCAGTTGAAGATGGCAGAGAAGAAAGAGAGAAGAATCTAGGTGATGGCATTTTTGAGCCACAGTGTTAACCAATTCTTTAGCCCCCCTACCTTTGCACTTTTTGTGCTCTACAATAACAGAGTCTCATTATTAAGCCAGCTGAACCCAAGCTTTTGTTATTTGTAGCTAAAAGCAACCTAATTGCTACATACCCCAGCCCTCCAAGTTTGGCCAGAAGTCCAATATCACTCATTTTTCAGAATCCTTTATCTTTGGATCAGAGAAGAATCCTTGGGCTTATCAGGTCACCACTGCTGTGACTCCTTCCCAGGGCCTTGAGATTCATTCAAGAGCAGCCAGCTCCACTGATATCTTTGTACCCTCTGTACCAAGTTTGGCCAAAGGGATGATCACTGAGGTTCTTAAGGCCTCTGTCTAAAAAGTAACCCAAATAGTCATTGCTATGCGTGGCAGGGAAAATTTTGACTCCCAAGATCTTTATCTTCTTGTGTTATACCTGTGTGCCACATTATATGGCAAAAGGGTCTTTGCAGATAAACTTAAGGTTGCAAACCTTAAAATAGGGAGATTATCCTGGATTACCCAGTGGCACCAATGTATTCACATGAGCCCTTAAAAATGAAAGAGGAAGGCAGAACAGTTCATCAGAAATGAGGCGGAAAAAGAGGCAGGAAAGATTCAAAACCTGAGAGGGACTCGCCCTGCCATTGCTGACTTTGAAGATGGAGGCAAAGAAATAGGAGCCAAGAAATGCAGGTAGCCTCTGAAAGCTAACAGCCTTCAGATGGCAACCAACAAAGAATTGGAGACTTCAGTCCTACAACCACAAGGAATTCAATTCTGCCTACAATATGAATGAGCAAGGAAACAGATTCTCCCCTAGAGTATCCAGAAAGGAAAGCAGCCCTGCCAACACCTTGATTTTAGCCTGATGAGACTCAGGTGAGCCCGCTAGACTTCTGGTATACAGAACTGCAAGGTAACCAATTTGTATTGTTTTAAGTCATTGAGTTTATGGTAATCTATTCTAAGCATCAATAGAAAACTAATACACTACACAAGGTTCTGCCACATCTGGGTGCCCTGCTCTGGAAGGCTCAGGTTTCTGTCACCCTCAGAATCTCCAACCCTCCATTTCTCTTTATGCTCTTGGGGATCAAACCACACACAAGCCATTCTTCTTCTCTACCTTTGAGATATAAAACCTCCAAATATCCTACAGTCACAAATAATTACACACACCCACATATGCTCACAAACACGCTGACCTCCCAGATTCAAAACACAGTGACAGGGTTGCCTTCCCTCTGCCAGACAAATATCTTCCCTCCAAAACACACCTCAAAATTAAAACTATTATCTCTTTCCCTGGAAACTAGGAAAGAAACAGGAAAACAAAACAAAACAAAAGGCCACATTTTTCTAAATTAACTATTGAAATACCATTCATGATCTTTGGTAATTCTTGATATTAAAGGTTCTATTAAATTTTTCTTCCTAATAAAGAACATATAATACTGTTGGGAATCCCATCTGTGAAAAATTATCATATATTTCTTTTCAGACTCAGAGAAACAGTTAGAACCATTAAGTATGTTAGCTTTGCTTTGAATAAACACAGTAAATCCTGGCACCCAAGGTAATTTTTACATTTTTCTTCTATCCCTTCTTACTGAAAAAAAAAAAAAAAAAAAAAAAAAACAGTAAAAAAAAAAAAAAAAAAAAAAAAAAACACCTGACTGCCTTACAATATCTTCTGGTGCTATTTTTACACTCTCCACGGGTGCAATGGGCTTTATGATATTAGCCTGACCATATTCAAATTAGGTTGGCCCATTGGTTGCTTTTTAGTGACCTTTACTGTTTTCACATTTTTCTGCATGTGACCAAGCTAATCAGTATCTATGACAGTAAAAACTCCAGTCACCAATTGATTTCTGTTTATGTATACATTTACACACAACACACACACATGGGCATATATCTGATGGTTATAATATATATAATACTGCTTATTTGGGTATATTGATGTTAAAATATAATATATATGTGTGTAATCTACCTATTTTGCTAGTATGAGTAAATATTATCTGCACATCTAATACCGATCTTATTTATGCATTACCTGTGTTTTCCCAAGCCTGGTCTGAAAGGTAAAAATAAGATCGCATTAAAGAGAACAGCATTTCTCTGATTTTATCTTCACACACTATTGTGGTCCCTCCACTTCCCCTTAGTGTCTTCCCAGCTGTTTCCAGGAGCCATGGAGATGTCCTGTGTGTTCCCAGGAGCTCAGGCCTCTCAGTGGCCACGTAGTAATAACTGAGGCTGAGGCTCCCAAGACTCATGGAAGGAGCCTTGTAGTTGTTGCTGGTGTCAAGCTCCCACTGTGCTCCTCAGAGTCACTTAGCCAATACTACAGCCCTTAATGCTACCCTCCTGGGCCAAAGCTACTGCAGATTCTAACTGCAGCATGATGCTAGGTCAATGGTGCCCTAACACAGAAGCACCATCTGCGTCCCTGTCACATTAAGATGTGGCCACTTTGGGTTGAGTGTCTAATACCACGGTCTCCGAAGCAGTGTTCCCAGGTGCTCCTGGTATCATCCAAATTCTTTAATGAATTCTAATTTCAGGTTCTCCTTCCAAGAACACAGTTCGCAGTGGGGCAGAGGGAAATCTGAGTGACAGATCGAAAACTGGACTGTCAGCATTTTTTAAATATCTTAACCACAGAAAACTTTATTTAAATAAAATATTTTTATATACAATATGATTGGCTAATTAAATATAGCGTTAATTGTATTTTTAATAAAAATGATAAATAAAATATTTTAGGAAACCCCAAAGAGATCTCCTTGCCTGGAATTTTTTTTTTTTCTTTTTTTTTTCCTGAGACAAAATCTCGCCCTGTCACCCAGGCTGGAGCTCACTACAGCCTCAACCTCCTGGGCTCAAGCAGTCTTCCCACCTCAGCCTCCCAAGTACCTGGGGTTACAGACATGTGCCACCACACCCAGATAATTTTTTATTTTTTGTAGAGACCGGGTTTCACCATTTCCCCAGGCTGGTCTCCAACTCCTAGACTCAAGCAATCTTTCCACCTCAGCCTCCCAAAATGCTGATATCACAGCTGTGAGCCACTGCACCCAGCCTGGAATTTTCATATGGCACTAAAATTGTGTGCCCAACTCCCTGTTCCCTTGGGTTGAGTTCTTTCTCATGGGGCTCCACAGTTTCTGCCGCTAACAGGGTCATTCCCTAATTTGTTCAGTTAATATTGAGGGCCCATCAGGTGTCAGGCACTATGCTAACTCTGTACATACAGTGATTAAAAAAAAAAATGGGCTCAGATGGCTCTGGCTCCATGACTCAGCAGTGCCCTAGATATGTTTAAATCTTGGGGTGAGGGAGAGAACCTAGGACTCAAGCTGGAACCATGGAAGGAGAAAGAAAGGCAGAAACAAGAAAATAGAGAAGATTTTCAAATATATGATGGAGTACTATAGGTATATCAAGAGAGATACATGGAGCTTGCTGTGTTTTTATGTATTTAGATGTGCAGAATTACATTTTTATTTGTGCTGTAGGTATATAAATAATGCTACAAGAAGCATGAGCATTGGTAGTGGGACTTACAAGCTAAGCAACAGCTTAGCACCCCATTAACTTCATGTTATAATCTTATAAATAAGCTGCATGACTTTGAGCAAATTTATTAACTCTTTGCTTCAAACTTTATATGAATTATTGTTTGCAGACATAGAAGTCACATCCACATATATTGTAAAGTTTTAGGAACACAGATGAGGATGTGAAAGAGACAGCAAGCCTCCCATTGTAACTGGGTGGAGTTCATCTATATGCTTGTATTTTTCAACTTGTGACTTTCTGAGCTTGCTTTCATCCTTCCCCTCATGTCCAATATATTTCTTTCTTCCCATCTATTATCCAGACTCTAGAAGAAGTCCTGTATGGCTAAAAACATAATAAACCCCCCAAAATGTCCATGTCCTAATAGTTAGAATCTGTAATACATTACCTGTGACAAAAGAGACTTTGCAGATGTGATTAAGAATCTTGAGATAGGAAGATTGTCCTGGTTACCCAAGCGGGGCCAACATAACGACAAAGGTCTTTATAAATGGAAGCAAGAGGGTCAAAGTGAGAGAAGGCAAAGTGACGACAGAAGCAGAGAGAGATCTGAAGATGCTATGCTGCTGGTTTTGGAGATGAACATGTATTATTACATAATAACATATTTTTTATTGTTTGATTGGGGTAGGGATGGAAAAGGTGCTCCAAGCCTGCAAACCTAAGGCCCTGTCTAGCAATGCCCTCAGAGTTCAGGCCATGGAGGTCCAGACTAGACTGGACTTAACCTCTCACTAAGTTATGTCTTGTAGGTTGCACTAGAAGTCACTAAGGTTTGGAGAACTATAAACATTTTTAATTCAAATATGTTATCTCAGAAAAGCATATGTTATTCCAGCATTTTTTAAATATTTTAGCCACAGAAACCTTTATTTAAATAAAATATTTTTATATACAATTATGATTGGCCAATTAAATATAATATTGTATTTTTTAATAAAAATAATAAACAAAATATTTTAGGAAACCCCAAAGAGATTAAAGTGGATCTTCGGAAATTGAAGGGAGTGGGGAGAAAGTGAACCCCAACCAGTTCAAGTTACAAAGAGGTCCTCAAGAGAAGAGAAATAGCATAAGAATAAGAGAGAGGGGCCAGGCACGGTGGCTCAAGCTTGTAATCCCAGCACTTTGGGAGGCCGAGGCGGGTGGATCACGAGGTCAAGAGATCAAGACCATCCTGGTCAGCACGGTGAAACACCGTCTCTACTAAAAATACAAAAAATTAGCTGGGCATGGTGGCGCATGCCTGTAATCCCAGCTACTCAGGAGGCTGAGGCAGGAGAATTGCCTGAGCCGAGGAGGCGGAGGTTGCAGTGAGCCGAGATCGCGCCATTGCACTCCAGCCTGGGTAACAAGAGCGAAACTCCGTCCCAAAAAAAAAAAAAAGAAAAAAAAGAATAAGAGAGAGGAAGTGTAATATTGTGATACAAGAAGAAATACATATTTGGTCTCTAACACCAGTTGTGCAGTTAATATTTGGTCTCTAACCAGTTCCTGACATGGATTCCCTAAGACCTCTGTAATTTCCTGAGTGGTAGGAGCTTCTGGAACAGGGGTCAAAAATCCCTTGGAATTTCTTGGGTGATAGGAGCATCTTCTGTTCTAATGAGATGACAGTTGGTGGGTTCCTAGATGGTCTCAGGGTGGTGGCTGATCACTAGTAGAACCAACCATATGATTGAAGAGTTGGAACTTTCAGCCTCACTCCCTGACCTCCATCCTTTCCATCTGGCTGTTCATCTGTATCCTTTGTAATATCCTTTATAATAAATAGGTGTTATGGTTTGAATGTATGTGTTCCTCCAAAATTCATATGTTGGAACTTAAACCTAAAGATAATAGTAATAAGAGGTGATGTCTTTGGGGAAGTGATTAAGTCATGAGAGTTACACCCATGTGAATGGGATTAATGCCCTTATAAAAGAAAATGAAGGGAGTGCCCCAGCCCCTTCAGCCCCTTCTACCTTATGAGGATGCAGCAAGAAGACGCCATCTTAGAAGCAGAGAGTAGCCCTCACCAGACACTGAACCTGCTGGTACCTTCATCTTGAGCTTCCCAGTCTCTAGAACTGTAAGAAACATGTGTTAATTATTTATAAATTACCCAATCAAAGGTATTTTTTATAGCAGCCCTAACAGACTGAGACAATAAGTAAATATAAGTAAAGTGTTTTTCCCTAAGTTCTGTGAGCTGCTCTAGCAAATTAATCAAACCCAGGGAAACGGCTGTGAGAACCCCCAATTTATATAAAGCCAGTTGGTCAGATATACAGGCCACAACCTGGGACTTGTGCTTGGCATCTGAAGGGTGGGACAGTCTTGTGGAGCTAAGCTGTCGAATCTAATGCTCTCTGGGTAGACAGTGTCAAAGTTGAATTACAGAACATCCTACTGGTATGCTGGAAAACTGATTCTTGCTGGTGGAGAGAAACCCCTACATATTTTGGTGACCAGAGGGGAAGTATTCTGCAATGAGAATGAGAGAAGGAAAAACAGTTTGGGTTCTTATTGAGGGTTCTACAGAGAAACAAAACCAATAGGGTATAAATTCACATAGAAAGAGATTTAGTTAAGAAACTGGTTAGTGTAGTTAAGCTGGCAAGTTTGAAATCTTCAAGGTGGACAATCAGGCTGGAGTCCCAGAAAGAGCTAATGTTGCAGTTCACATCCAAAAGCCGTGGCAGAATTCCCTCTTGTATGGGAGAGGTCAATATTTTGCATACAGCTGATTGGATAAGGCCCATCAAAATTTGGGAGGGCAATCTGCTTGACTCAAAGTCTACCAATTTAAATGTTAATCTTAGCTGGGCACAGTGGCTCACACCTGTAATCCCAACACTTCAGGAGGCTGAGGCAGACAGATCACTTGAGTTCAAGAGTTCAAGACCAGACTGGCCAACATACAGTGAAAACCCATCTCTACTAAAAATACAAAAATTAGCTGAGCATGGTTCTGCACACCTGTAGTCTCAGTTACTTGAGAAGCTGAGGCAGGATAATCACTTGAACCCAGGAAGTGGAGGTTGCAGTGAGCCAAGATCATGCCACTGCATTCAAGCCTGGTTGACAGAGTGAGAATCCATCTCTCAAAAAAAAAAAAAAAAGAAAGAAAGAAAATAAATACACAAATAAATAAATGTTAATCTTACCCAAAAGCAGCCTCACAGAAACACCCAAAATAATGTTTGACCACGTATCTGGGCACCATGGCCCAGCAAAGTTGGCATGTAAAATTAACTATCACAGCATCCATCCATCAAAATAGCTAAAAATACTCAGAGAAGGTGGTAATGGGGAGACTGGGAAATGTTTGGACAGTGGGACCAGCCTGAGAGGGGCACCATCATGATGGCCAAAGACTCACTAAACACACCTAGAACCCAGTGAAAGCAATTAAAAGAGGGGCAGGGGCAGAATAGCAGACCCATTTGGCCCACACATTGTCTCAGCCCTCCCACTAAACCTCCTATCTGTAGGGGTAGTGTGAAAGGATTTGGCAGGGTCTTGTATGAGGAATTCACACAAAGTTTGGACTGTCTTGTACAACCACCAGCTGAAGGCCCATCTGGTCAGGGACTCTTCAGTTTGGCATGTGACACCCCTGGGTCAGGGGGTCTAAAGATCTTCTGTAAAGCACTACTTGGTTTCCACCAAGCTGTGGAGGGAGTGCTCTTGGACACTAAAAAAAAAAAAAAAAAAAAAAAACACCTCCTCGCTTCTTTATTTGGAACTGTTAGCCCAAGAGTGCAAGGAGAGTTACACAGAAAACACCTCATTTGAAGTTAACTGCTCAGCATTGTGCAAACCACCTCATTGTTGTACCTTTCCTCGGTGGATTTGGGGATCACAACAACAAGGGGCTTCCCTGTCATTGGAGTGGCCACAGTCTGAACAAGTTCCATTCACTGCCTGAGAGTCCTGCCCTGAATTTTAGACTTCCATCATAGAAAACAATGGATAATATAATTTGACAGTGGAAAAAATAGGTATCAATGAGGTTGGCTTCAAAGCAAAATGTATTCATGTCAGTTGAAATATTGTACTAAGCTGTCTGTGTACTAGCTTCCTTTCCAACCAAATGGGTGCAGGAAAGCTGGGTCTGGGTGAGTACAGCATTCAAAAAAGAGGGTAAGCACAGGGTTAGGCACAGAGACCATGAAACCTGACATGAGTTTAAACCTTGGCTTTGCCACCAACTGCATGACCTTAGGCAAGTCACCTAGCCTCCTTGTGCCCATCTGAAAAATGCACTGCAAGGATAAGGCCAGCATATAGGCCCTGCCAGGCAGCTGAGGACATGGAGTGGCTTCCCCACCGGGCATATGTCAAGCTCATAGGGAAAGCAGAGGAATTCCAGATACCAAGCAGAATCAGGAAAAAGGGGTCAGGTAAGGAGATACACAGGGATAATCAGGGGAGGGCCACATCTCAGGAACTTCAGATAGTGCCTGAGAATTAGTTCATGGTGACAGAGCAGTCATGGAGCCATTTCCAGACCTGCTAGCCTTTCCATACGTAATTATACTGTGCTTATTATAAATAATTGGAATGGCCCTGGAGAAATAACAGGACCAAAAGAGGTTGCCTCTTGATAGCAATTTGATATGTGGCAGGGTTGCAATCCATTTACACTACCTTCATAAATCCAGAGAAATGAAGTTTCACTATTTTCTAACTAATTAATCTCTTTAAATTTCCCATTCCCCTTACAAGCACAGAGAAGGAACTAGAGATTTTAGTTCAATTCTAAAATCACAGGCCATCCCAAAATCTGAACAGAATCCTTTGGTAAGGTGATGTCTTTGGGATAAATGTTCAGTTTTTCAGATGCCTTTCCTTCTTTCCTTCCTTCCTTCCTTCCTTCCTTCCTTCCTTCCTTCCTTCCTTCTTCTCTTCCCTGAGATGATTTTCAAGGACAGGAAAGGGTCCTTGATTCCACATGGCATTCCCTGCAGCATAATCCCTAGACTGGGCTGCTCCTGGAGAATGACCCTCATGGAGCAGCCAACAACTGGAATGGTATTAGTGTCTCCTGGGGAATCCAGGCTGGGCTGGACTGGGCTGATCCGGCTCCTCGCAGCTCCACAATGGCCTGGTGATTCTCCCTGGCTACTCACTCGAGCTCTGCCACATCCTTCAACCAGCTGCTGGGGGTCATCTTCCTTGTATCTGGCTGGGTTCTAAAGCAGGCTTGCTTGGATCTTGTCCAGTCCCTTTCACTATCCCTCCTGGGGCTGGGAGAGGCACATGGGCACATCTGGGTCTCCTCCACACCTCACCACATAAACTGGGACAAGAGCTGCCTGGGAGAAGAGGGTAATCCAGTTCACTTCCAGAGTCTCACACCTAAACTGAGACAAACCTTCTCCACCCCATTCTTGAAGGTCTTTTCCAACATACCCATCTCCCCGCTGTCTCCTGAACCTTTAGGTGTTTTTCTTCACACAATCCCCCAGGCCAGAAGGGGTAGTTTTGCTTACTGCTATAGGGGAAGAAAGATTTTTTTTCTTATCCTTCACCAGGTTCATGGGTGAGGCACCTATAAGAAAAGCCTAGTTAACAAGAAAAAAGCATACATGTTTATTTAATATAAGTTTAATGTGACACAGGAGCCTTCAGAAATGAAGACCCAAAGAAACAGGGAAACCTGTATATATTTACACCTGGGTTTGTTGAAGAATGGACAATCATGGGGAAATATGATTGGACAAAGAAGATATGATCTAATGGGAATAAACTTGGAGAAACTACCAAGGCAGGTTTGTTTCTTCTGTGTCCCTGTGTCTTCAGAGATAAGGATGTTCCTTTCTTTCAGGTATAGGGAGGGTACCTCCTGAATGAGGATATTAGGACCTCCTTCAGGGAAGAAGGATCTGAGAAAATCAGAGAGTGCCCTTCCTAGGTTTCATGACCTGCTTCAGGGGAGAGGGGGAAGGGTAAAGTGAGGGAGACACGCCCCTTCTGCAGTTTTCTCAAATGTCAGGGTGCCATATTTTGATGCTCCTGAGCCCCATCACTCCCCTTTCCTCTCTTACTGAGACTTGGCTGTTTCTACTTTCTCCTCCTCCTTCCAGGTTCTTAGCTCATGGCTAAGTCTTACTAATAAGTAGAACTCAAGGGAGAAAAAGATGACAGGAGCTAAATTTGGCTATTTCTCATAAATATGAAACTCATTATTCTGAGAAGAAAAGATCTCTCCCAAATTCTCAGAAAGCCCCTTTAAAAACAGGCAAGGAATTATTTCAGGGTGTCCTTGTAAAAGTCAACCCAGATGGCATTTAAATTTGTACATCATTGGGATGCATAAGTATATCTATAGCAACAAGGTGTCCCAAACTTGTAATTCCCTAGACTCTGGCCACAGGAGAATAGGATGTGACTGTTATGCTAATGATCTCATTAATATCATGAATACAATTAACAAATGAAGTCAATTATCACTGGCAAGCATTCATTACAAAGAGGTAAGTTGCTGTGCTCCAACCACACAAGTGACTATTTTGCTGCATTTGTCCAGAGCGCTCTTTTCATCTTTGCTCATTTATTACCACTAAATGTATAAATGCCTGGGAATGTGGACTCAGCTCATTACTTATATATATTACCTTGATTATAATTTGACCTCCTGTACACTTCAGTTTGAAGAACCCTACAAAATACCACTTCTATTTATAACACAGCCTCATCTGCCAAGCCTACAGGAGAAAACCTAATTGGAAAGAATAAAAGGTTACCTTTGCGTATAAACTGCACATTTATTTAGTCATCAATTTTATTTCTTTCTAATTATCAGTGGTTGTGCATCTCCCAGTAGCTTGGATATAGTTGGTTTTCCTCCTAATAACTCCTGAGAAATAGAAACCCTAATGATCACATCAGTAGTTAGGGAAGTGTGGTCTCAATGTGCAGTTTATTGGGGCTGTCAAAAATTAATTTCAGGATTCAAACTTAAACTGCCATAGACTGTGGTTCTGAGGCCAAATGCCTATTTTTATGTGACTCTTTCACTATCGGTATCATAAGAAGTGCACGTTCTTTGTAGTTTAAAACAAAATAATGTTCTTGGCAGAACTCCTGCAATTAAATCTTGTTGCAGGCAGCTTTTCTTGCTACCCATCCATAAGAAGTGAAATGGTTCTCAGACATGGATTTTAAACTGTTTGAAGAAACGGATGAAGCTGACCTCTACTGGGAACCATCTCAGTTCCCAGCCTGCAGTGTGCACAGTTGCCTCACTCTCTCCTGCCCACCTCAGCTTGCCTCCCCATCCCTGCGTCTCCCTTGTATCAATTATATTCTCACTGCTCTAACCAAGTACCACAGACTGGTGGCTTAAACCAGGGACCCCCTACCCCCCCGGGCCACAAACTGATACCAGTCTCTGCGTGGCCTTTTAGGAACTGGGCCACGCAGCAGGAAGTGAGTGTCAGGCAAGCAGGCTAAGCTTCATCTGTATTTACAACCACTCCCCACTGCTTTAATTACTAGCTGAGCTCTGCCACCTGCCAGATCAGCAGCAGCATTAGATTCTCATAGGAGTCCAAACCCTGTGGTGAATTGTGCATGTGTGGGATCTAGGTTGTGTGTTTCTTATGAGAATCTAATGCCTGATGATCTGTCACTGTCTCTCATCACCCAAGATGGGACCAACTAGTTGCAGGAAAACAAGCTCAGGGCTCCCACTGATTCTATATTTGGTGAGTTGTATAATTATTTCATTATATATTACAATGTAATAATAATAGAAGTAAAGTGCAAATAACTGCAATATTCATGAATTATCCCAAAACCATCTCACCCCCTCCCTGAGCCCGTGAAAATGTTGCCTTCCACAAAGCTGCTCCCTGGTGTCAAAAAAGTTGGGGACCAGTGGCTTAAACAACAGAAATTTATTTTCTTGCAGAGGCTGAAAGTCCAAGATCAGCCTGCCAACACAACTGGGTCCTAGCGAGGGCTCTCTTTCCAGCATGCAGATGTCTGCCTTCCCACTGTGCCCTCACATGGTGAGAGAGAGCTCTGGTACCTCTTCCTTTTCTTCTAAGAGCACACATTCTCCCGGGTCCGTGCTTCAGCCTTATGACCCCATTTAACCTTCATTACCTCCTTCAAGATCCTAACTCCAGTATAGCCCACGTGAGGGGTTAGGGCTCCAACATATGAATTTAGGAATGGGGCACAATTTAGTTTATGGCACCCCTCGGCCTGGCACATTGATGCTCTTATTCACCATGACACACCATCATTCAAAAAAAAAAAAAAAAAAAAAAGTTTTGAGGAAGCTGTGCTGGGAGAGTGGCCGGTGAGCAGCAGGGCTCCCCCAGTTCACAGGCTGTATCATTTTTGCAATGTGCCTCTAATAGTGCTTTCCAGGTGGCCCCTTTGCAGAGGCCAAGGCAGAAATTTCTCAGGGAGGTTATAGGGGATGAAAGGGAAAGGGAAAGGGAAAGGGCTATTTCACCAGAAGTGTCTGTGGTTATCCAAGCAAAGAATGGCTCTGATTAGGAATGCTGGGGTACACTGAAAGGATGAACTAATAAGAGGAAAGGGAAAGGGAAAGGGCTATTTCACCAGAAGTGTCTGTGGTTATCCAAGCAAAGAATGGCTCTGATTAGGAATGCTGGGGTACACTGAAAGGATGAACTAATAAGAGGCTGGTCTTAAGAGGGATCCGTCACCTGCATCATGGTATCTGAGGAACACTGAAAATGGTCTGTTCAAAACACTTCACTCCTTGGCCTGATGCTGAGACTAAAATATCACCACTAGAGAGACAGTCCATCAAATTAAAAAAAAAATAAAGAGGATTCATGTAGTTGTCAGCTAATAGAAAATGGAGGGAGGAGAAAAAAACATTTCTTGTCATTTTTTTCCTAGACTATAAGAGGCAAAGGGAAAGAAGAAGCATTTTGCTCACTTTTGAACTCCTACCACACTTCGTATGGTTCCCTGCGTAAAAGCGGATGCTCAGTATGTCTTCAGTGACCCCAAAGGATTTGGATTCCTTTTGCAGTCACATGCCAAGTGCTGAGTAGAACCTATTAACTTTACTGTTATTTATGTCACCAAATATATTGTCCATTTCATTTTCATTGCCTGAGCCAAACTGGGTATGGATGCCATACAAGGCCAAGTATTAAAACAGCCCCAGAACAGTCACATTTATATATTCAGTTCTTTCTAATCTTCTCCCCATTTTGTGAATATTTTAAATAATAGCATACAAGCTATTTTCTATTTAGTGTGGATATAACAGCAAATTATTCTGGGCTACAGTGAAAGCACAACTGATGTGTGATTCACATTGCAAATAAATTTACTGTTTAGCATTTTAACCATGGATTCACTTACTGTATTTTCAGGTTGTTTTTATATCAAACAGCTGAATGTTCTGCTTTCTTCACTTTGCAGTATTGGAGGTGTTTCCATTTTGAAACTACATCTCTTAACCAGACAAGTTGATTAGAGAAATGAGCAAGTTAGCAGGGTCAAAAGAAGGTCTTGCTCTGAAGGCACAGACTTGAACTGTCCAGCTGATGGAGAGGCAGGGAAAAAAGAGAAAGTTGCCAGGCCATAGCCAGGGGAGACAGAGTCTGGTTATTTGTGCCTCATACACACCTAACCTGTGAACTCTTCTCTAAATACTGATGTATCTGTTTCTTGACCTAGCAAGCCTCATCTGGCTACCAGAACAGGATAGAATCCCCACAAATTGGCTCAGAAAAGGGGCTATGTTCAAAGGACACATCTGTTGTGGAATCCATAGAAATGTGGGGGAAAATAAAAAGGGGAAAAACAGGACTCAGAGAACAAGTTAGGGCTTATCTGGGATCCTCTGCACCAGAAGCTCCCAGACATTGACATCAGCTACACAATTAAGGTGTCTGGGCTCTCACCTCCCCTGTGTCTGTGACTTAGTCCCTTGCTACTCAAAGCGTGACCCTGGAACCAGCAGCCTTGGCACCACCTGGAAACTGATTAGAAATGCGGAATCTCTGATCCCACCCCTGCGCTGTTGAATCAAGACCTTTATTTCAGCAAGGTACCCAGTAATAGGCTAGCCGCTTGGCAGCACACTTGCCACAGCTGAGGCAAGGGCTACTCCTGATCGAATTCTGGATAGACAAATGAACCAAGGTCATGGTCATAAAGAGTAGTTAGACACTGCAGACAGACTGTCCCGCTGCATGTGTTAAGTGTGTTTCTGAGTTAAATTAAACCTGTGTCCATTCTGAGTGTTCAGCTCCCCCAAGAGTCTACACTGTGTACCCATTGGTATCACCTTGATGCACATCTCTTGAAATTAAGGATCCTTGTTTCTCGGGTGACTAGAAATGTCAACTGTCATTAGCAGAGTGAATGCTTGGTCCTTTATAAGCACTGTTGTCACACCAAAAAAAAATGTATGTAGTGCACATATACAAGAAAAGAAAAAAGAGAGCTCTTTATAATTCTTACCAGTTCAGTGATCCAGTAATGAGCTCTCATGACCTCCTTTCTCCTCTAAAACTGAATCCCTCCAAAGTAGCATCTTCACTGAGGCTTTAAACCACTGAGGTGGTTTCCATACCTGGAGGTACAGAACAGAGCTGTATGTCATTTTCTCCTCGGAATTTAAATTTAACTTGAGAAGGCCAGCCTGTGGGTAGCTAATTAATAGATTTTTTTTTTTTTTTTTACAATTGCATGTACCTGGCATTATTCTGATTAACTTTCCAAGCTGATTAAAAATGAGCAAAAAGATTGGCAAGCATTGTTTCCTGCCTTGAGGAGCACAGAGCTGGCTGGGGAAGCCCCCAAGCAAACTTCTAAGTTGAGAGACATGCCAAAAGAGAGACGAAGGTGGTGAGCACAGGGTGAGAAACAAGACCTGCACAGTTCCTCTCTCTTTCCCTCTCTCACTTCATAACAAGCACCAATCTTTCTGTGTTCTAGTTTTCGGCACACAGAAATTTTTGGTTCTTATCTACCAGCAGCCAGAAATACAGAAACCCCTCCAGTATCACAGATGTAGGATTTCCGCTACAGCCCATTTACTGTGCCCTGCATTTCACACATATTCAATCGGCCCTGCTCCCAGGCTACCCGGCCTGAGCCCTGCCCTGGGCTCCTGGGGTGCCTGCCCTAAGCACTCCCTCCTTGTTAAAAAAGACATTGGGGTCAGGTGCCATGGCTCTTGCCTGTAATCTCAGCACTTTGCGAGGCCGAGGCGGTCGGATCACAAGGTCAAGAGATCGAGACCAACCTGATCAACATGGTGAAACCTCATCTCTACAAAAAATACAAACATTAACTGGGTGTGGTTGAGCTCACCTATAATCCCAGCTACTCAGGAGGCTGAGGCAGGAGAATCGCTTGAAGCCGGGAGGCAGAGGTTGCAGTGAGCCGAGATCACCACTGCTCTCCACCCTAGGCGACAGAGCCAGACTCTGCCTCAAAACAAAAAAAAAAAAAAGAGAGAAAGACATTGACCACCCACCTTTGTTAAGGATATTGAGATGCAACCACTCGGTAGAGCAATTAGGACCGAACAGAGGCTCTGTCCTTCATGCCATTTTAAAAATACATAAATATAAGGAAATAGAGGGAAGGAAAACTTCAAGGAAAAACGTATCAAAACAGTGCCCAGAACAGAATCTTTAGGTAGATGCCTTTTCAAACCAGGGGGTTCTGATGTTTCCAACATGTGCCAAGAGGTAGATGCTTGATCCAATCGGGCCAATCATAAAGTCTCACACTTTGGTCACTGTGATTGGTCCAGGAATAGACATATGACTCCAATCCAGCCAATCAGAATTCTCCACTGGTTTTTTCAAACTTGAGCTTAGAAGAGAGGACCTTTCCTCTCTAATCTTAGAACTGTAAACGTGTGAGGCTGGAGCTATAGCAACCATGGCTCTAGCCACATGAAAAGCTAACGGTGAGCAGATAAGTTGATGCTCAGAGAAGCCAAGACAAGCAGGAACAGAACTCCTCACAATGTTCAAGTCCCTGGTTCCATTTGTCCCTAATGTTGACTCCACCCCTCCCTTCCAGTTCTATTAACCAGTAAATCCTCTTTTCTGCTTTCCCTAGTTCAGTTTCTCTCACTTGCCACCAGGAGAGTGCTAGCAAAAACACTGTCAGTTGTCTGTTTACTCTGTTGATAGTTTCTTTAGTTGTGCAGAAGCTCTTTAGTTATGTCTCACTTGTCAATTTTTAGTTTGGCTGCAATTGTTTTTGAGGACTTGGTCATAAATTTATTGCCAAGGCCAATGTTGAGAAGAATACTTCCTAAGTTTTCTTCTAGGATCTCTATAGTGTGAGGTCTTATATTTAAGTCTTTAATCCATCTCAAGTTAATTTTTGTATATAGTAATAGGTAGGGGTCCAGTTTCATTCTTCTGCATATGGATAACCACTTATCCCAGTATCATTTATTGAACAGGGAGTCCTTTCCTCATTGTTTGTTATTGTTGACTTTGTCAAAGATCAGTTGGTTGTGGTTATGCAGTCTTATTTCTGAGTTCTCTATTGTTTCATTGGCCTATGTGTCTGGAAAACAGTTTTAAATTTCTGTATCTCCCTATTTCTAGAGTGAAAATTTAAATCATTACCATGGTTACACTTTTCATCAATGAACTTGCCCAGGGGAAAAAACTACAACTAAAGAGTTAATGTCGAGTCACAGTAGAACACAGAACACACTGTACACCACCACCTAAGAACAAAACCTCTGATAGCAGCTCAAGAGTCTTCTTCGTAGAGCGAAGAAAATATGAGGGCCTAAAGTATTGACTTCAAACTGCACAGGGCCTTAGACTGCCGAAATCAGGGCCAATAATGTAAAAATTAAAGAGGAAAGAGCCTTCTGAGTATCAGATGACTTGATACTCATCAGCAGTTTGATATCATGTAGATAATGCATCTTAGGAATGCATTAAATGTTCACACTCAATCAAGATGTTCATGCCCCATCCTGAGGTTGGACAAAATAACTTAAAGTGTTTCTATATCTCTATACTACTTGAAAGTATGAGCCATCAAATCTGACTCAACTTAATCCAGCAGTACTACAATCCAGACTTTCCAAGAAGTATATTGAAACTTCAAGTATTTGTCCCATTGTCAGACCATGTGCCTCAATTAGGGGCTCACTAAATAAAGATGTTGTAGTTGTACTTTTGTGATACGAACTTCTCTGGCCTACCAGCCTGCATGCAACACAAGGGTTGCAAACACAAAATTATATTTCTTTGGCTCATGCCTACCCATAACTTTGAGAATTCTGGCCCCAACTCAAAATCACCTTCTAATTATTCGGGAATCCCAGAGGCTCTGCCACATGTGTTCCCAAGCTCAATCGCCTCCTAACTAGACTCTCTAAACTCTCCTTGCTCCCCACATAGCTGCCAAAGAAATAATTTCAAAGTACAACTCTGACATCGCCCCTCTGCTTTAACTCTTGAAGAGCTCTAGTCATTGTTTAGTTAATGACAATCTCTTTGCTCTTAAGATAAAGACAAAGATCTGGCTTACAAATCCCCTCATGGCTTGCCCTTGTTTATCTGTCCAGCCAAACCTTGAACAATACTGTTTCCCTTCATGTCAGCCACACTGGCCTTCTTTCAAATCCTCAGATGTACCATGCAAACTGCTACCCCGGGGCCTTTGGACATGCTAGAATGTCCCTTCTGCCTAGAATGATCTCTGCTGATTGCGTCCTACCCACAAATTAATCTCACTCTTCCTGAAGACTTCAATTATTCTTTTATTCACAGAGGACTTCATTAATGCCCATGACTGCATCGATTCACCTGAATATACACTCATATGATGAGATTACAATGGCAGGCTTAAAATGCACCAGGGGAAGCAGACAAAATATAATTATAATTGTGATACATGCTAAATCCTCTAGAGGAGAGATGCATGGTGAATATGGTCCTCCCTGCTTCCACATAGCAAGCACCATTTGCCCCTCTCCTCTGGCTTTCTGCCAAGTCTACCAAAGTCAATAGTGAGGCACCCAATGCCCGACATCCTAGGTCAGATGCCTTCTGATGTGGCCAAGGCAGTTGGTACCAGTGCTGCTGAACCTGTTGACTTATATTCCCAAGGCCCCAAGGAGGAGCAACTCAAGCACTCCTTTCCTTTTCCTCTTTCTTTTATTGCAATTCCTCTCTCTGTGGGATTCAGGGGTAGGTCTATGGTGCCTGGGCTGCAAGGCAAGTCAAGTGATGGCACTGAACTATTCTCAAAGTTGACCAGTCCTGGAATATTAGACCATTACCCTGGCACCAAGTTCTTGAGCAGAGTCTCTTTGGTCAGGATAAATTCTTTCTCAAGAGGCTTGTTGGTCTTTCACACAAAGACTCCTAGGAAAATTACCTAATAAGCTCTTCTGACAGCCCAGGCATGCTTGATTAAAGGACTTCAGAGAGATATTTCTCAAATTAGGGCCTTTATGATACTGGATAAAGAAAATGTCTTCACATTGACTCATTTATAAAACATTTTTAGATGATCAAAACTCACGGAGTTGTTAACAAACCAGAAAAAGGTGTTACACGCTGTTCCACTTGCTCCTGCTGCATAGCAAACACCCTAAAACTCAATGGTATAGAGCAGGCATTTTATTATGCTCACAGATTCTGTGGGTCAGGAATTTGAACAGAGCACAGAGGGAGGGCTTGTCTTTGCCCTCTGATAACCGTGTACCCAACTAGGAAGACTCAAAGACTGAGGGTTACTCAGCAGCCAAAGAGTGGAATCATCTGGCATGCTCACATGTCTGGTGATGGATGCTGGTGGTCAGCTGGAATCTCAGCTAGGCTGTTGGCTGAAATACCTATACATGGCCTTTTCATGTGGCCTCTCCATGTGAGATAGCTGGGCTTTTTTAAAGTGTGGTGGCTGGATGCCAAGAACAAATGTGCCAACAGAGCAAAGCAGAGGTGCAAGGCATTTTCATGATCTATCTTTGGAAGCCACAGAGAGTCACTACCTCAGTACTCTGTTGATCAATGCAACCACAATATTCACCTGCATTCAAGAGGAGGGACACAGTCTCCACTATTTTATAAGTTAAATGCCACAGTCACATTATAAGAGAACAAGGGGTAGGAGAGACCATTGTCATCATCTTTGGAAAATACAATCTGCAACATATTGCCTCAGTTGCCTCTGATGAAAAGCAGATGTTTTTGAACAAATAAGCCCATTAGTAATATTTTTGAAACAGTAAGGATTTGAGTTTTGCTTTAATGACTTGAAAAGCAGAGTAGTTAATTCAGACAAAAAAAAATCGTATACCTATTAAAACAAAATCAGCACTAATAATCCTCAATGGCTTTGAAGATCAATTGGCAAAACAGATTGTCACATGTGTTTATATCACATATAGATCATCAAAATGCAAACGTGGAATGATGGATAACTTGTACACAATTATGGCCATGGCAAACTATAGGGTAAAGGAAATGCTCTCATTGAAATAAATATATTTCTTTCGATATTTTTTTTCCTATCCCTATGTAATCCAAATGTCCTCAGGCTTCACTAGCCTGTGAGGTCACCATAACAACAATGCTCACATCATGCTGTTTTATGTCCTCTACCTGCATTCATAAGGTTTTTGTGGCCACCATCACCTCCTCAGCCTTAAGGTCTTACCCATTCTGAAAATCACCAAGTGTTCAGAAACAAGTTTGTTCACACCTTATGCTCTCAATGTCCACTAACAAAGAGCCAGTCACTTCAAAGAGGTATGTGGGCCCAGTCGTATCTGCCAGTGTCATCCATAAGGACATTTCTCTGAGGGCCACAGTCTCACACAACATTCTGGCCCCACCCCGAGCCCCCATGTGGCCAACCTGCCGTCTAAGAAAATGGCCTGCTTGCAAACGCTGATACCCAGACATACAAGCACATGGCTTGCCAAGGCTCACAACATTTCTCATCAAAGTAACCCTTTTTCTTCTGCTGTCTCCCTCTGCTTCTGTCTGAAATCAAACACCTTTTACTATTGGAGTCAGACCATTAGAAACAGATGGGAAGGCCAGTGTCCACATCAGTCCCAAGCCACCGTCTTTAGGGAGCCAAAGCAGCGTTCGGTTCTGTACAGAGATGTAGAACATGGATCACAGGAGACAGCAACAAAGGAGTGGGGCCAGGGAGAGAGCACAAGAGGGCTGCACAGAGAAAGACAGCTCACAAAGTGTTAGCAACTGATGAATCTAGAAGGTAAAGTTTATACGTGTGTTTATTGTTTTGTTATTTCAACTTTTCTGTCAGTTTGAAATATTTGAAAATTGAAAGTTGAGAGAGCAACTGTAAAATAAAGGACTATAGAAGACAAACATAAAATTGCGTTAGTGACTACATCCTATGAGTCCACTGGTTAGATGTATAGGTTTATAGTCATTAAAACAATAGGCAATGATGACCCAGACTAAGGCCGTGGGAGTGTGAGCAAATGCAGAGTCTAGGTTTGAGAGAGAAATCTCTGACTGGAAACAAGAAGGTATGGCTGATGGGATGTGGGTGTGAGGGAGGGAGGAGTGAGGGCTGTCACTGTGATACTCGAGAAGAGGACGAGACATAAACTCTATTTGAACACGTAGAGTTCAGGTTCCTAGGAGACATCCAGGCAGAGATGGCCAGAGGGCAGACTGAACCATGGGCAAGAGGTCAGCGCTGAAGTTACAAAGACAGGAGTTAATAGAAGCTGAAGCATGTACATGCAGGAGCTCAGCCAGAAAAAGTGAGAAGTAAAGTGGAAAGAGGGGGAGACAAGGACGGGCTGTTAGAGTTGTCACAGGGAAATTGACATCCAGGATGAAGCACTCAGTGTTAATCCCACACTCCATGCTGTCTCCTACTATAATTCATTCCTGGGCAAATTCCATTCCTCATTAACATTTTTTTCCTTCCTTGGCTTGTTTCTTATTATTTTAGTTTTATTATGCTGGTACAAACGCCAAGTACTTCTCCTAATAAACGGCCTTTTTCATCTGTTATATCACCCAAATGAATCCAAGCACTTATAATTAGCAAGGTTTACATAACAGGTATAATTTCTTGATAATAAAGTCTAACCATTATCATTGATTTTTCTTAATGGAACATTTTGTTTTTGAAACAAACAGCAGGCATTAACTAAATATATCTGGATAGCAATAATACTCAACTCTGATCATAAGCTGTTTGCTACTCTCTTGAAACTAATCATAATTTTACAACAAAATAAAAACATTAGAAGATTAATAAAAGCCATTTTATCAGACAAGGCTCATTCTTCTTTAGTGCTGTCTTTATCACACACGGGAAAATTACTTTATTACTTGGGTAGCAATGCATTTATGACAAGGCACTTGAAAAATAAGTCTGATGTTCATTTTGAAATTCCATTTCTTAGTAGTCATAGGCCGTGCAGTCATCAGATATACTTTAAAAGAGAAAAAAAAACTACCACATGCTTTTAAGTGCTTTGTTTTCAATAATAAAATGACTTGGCAGGTGTATATATTAGAGTTTAGACTGCCGGTATTTGGTTTATGTTAAATCATAAATGAAATTCAGTACTCTGGCCATAGCAGATCTAAACACAGTTATACCCTGTATAATAATGTTTTGGTCAATGATAGACTGCATATATAACTGCGGTCCCCTAAGATCGTACCATGATTTCACTGTACCGTTTCTATGTTTTAATATGTTTGGGTACGCAAATATATCACGTTGTAATTGCCTACAGTATTGAATACAACGATATGCTGTACAGGTTTGTAGCCTAGGAGCAATAGGTTATATCATAGGTGTGCAGTAGTCTATACTATCTAAGTTTCTGTAAGCACACTCTGTGGTGCTCACACAGTGACAAATCACTTATTGACGCTTTTCTCAGAATGTATCCCTGTCGTTAAGCAACACATGGCTGTAGTTAGACAAAAGAGAGAGTTTTTCGATTATTCATTAATTTTATATAGTCAAGCAAATAATTCCAAGGAATGGGGAGGAAAATGCCCCTTCTGCCTAAGCCACTCTAATTGGCAACACTTAGAAGAACAATGGTTAAATCACTGCGCTTCTTACCTCAATGTCCCTGGCTTACCCCACCAGCTAGCTCAGAACCCTAAGGCTCTGCAAAGTATCTGCCCCCACCCCAATCCCACCACAGAACAAATATCATATTTCCAGGAGTACCTGGCTTGCAGAGACTACCTATCAAAGTCATTCTCCTATTTCAAGATATAACCCGGAACATCTGCCCAGCCAGGGAAACCCATTGCCCACTCAATTTGCAGTTAGGTAGAAACATATAACTCTTCCACTGTGAAGTAGGAGGGGGTAATTTGTACCACTTCTAGACTGAGGTTTTTAAGAAGCAGGCGTATCTTCTCCATGCTCTCTCTTTCTCCTTCTACCAGCTGAATGCCATGACAACCAGGTCCCAAGGAACTTCAGAATCTCCAAATGGAAGTCTCCAAAGCCCCTGAATCACCAGAAAGAGGGAGAACCATCCACTGGCCACCACTCTGCCATGTGAGCAGAACACAAACTCCTTGTGTTTGAGCCTTTAAACATTCTGGGCATATATGAGGCAGCAGATTATCCTCTCTCATGTACAAAATGATGCCTCAAATACGCCTACAAACAAGTAAAATCAGCTATCCAGAAAGCTACTCTGTGCCACAGCTTCTTTATTTCTATTTCTGCAACATGAGACACGCAGTGTCAACCAGGGACCACTACATCGATCTGCTGGCCTTCCCCGCTCACCTTACTTCAGTCTGGCACATCTGCCTCTTCCACTAGGATTGCCAGACATTGTTGCCGTAGCCTCTGGGCACCGCTGCCTCCATCGGCACTCCCACTGCTTATTCTGGGTACTGATGTTCTGGCCCAACATGCTCACCCTTCCTGAGCTCTGCTACATCTTCTGCTGGGGCTGTTGAATTACTGAAAGTCCTCCCAGTTTTGTGGTGAATTAAACTAATGCGTCACTCCATTTTGATGTTACACTCATTTGATTTCAAGCAGCTGAAAGAAAGAGAAAACCCAGCTCACGGTGACTCAAGCAATAAAAGCATTTACTGATCTTGTGTTACAAGAAGTCTGGAGATGTAGAGCTCCAAGTTTGGTGCAGCCGCTCCACAGCACTATCCATCACCTAATTTCTTTCTGCCTCTACCATGCCGCTCTCAACTGTGAGCTTTTCATTCTTGGACGTGCCACCTCTTGATCACAAGATGACTGCCACAGACACAGGCTGCACATCTTCACACAATATATCAGGTGGGCAAAATGGTAGGAGAGTTTCTCCCAGAAGCCCTGCTGCAGCCTTCTCCTTGCACAGCGTTGAGCAGAACTACGTCACATGGTCATCGTAGCTCTGGGAGCTCTGGGAAAGGGAGACTGTCAAAGTAATGAAATTGCCATTAATGACTTACCAATCACGATTTTAGCCCTCATAGTGGGGCATAAGGCCACCCCCTCCCAGTCAAAGAAAACAAGAGTGTGTTTGCAAAAAGGAGGGGAAATGGCTATTGGGGTTAGAAGGGCAACTAACCGTGTCTGCCAAAGACTCCAATTCCGCCACATCACCTTCCACACACAGAAAATCTAGTCAAGGTCTTCTCTCTTCCACAGCCCAGATTTGAGTCCATGGGGGTCTGGCCAGGTATAAGGCTAAGTGGTGGACATCTGTCCCCTGTGTCACCCACACACACATTGGCTGTGACTATAGTTTTGATAATGGATGAAGCTTTTCAAACCTGTCTCCTTCTCTCTGAATGAGTGCTTATCCAGTACCTGTGGTGATCAAAAAAGGCATTCCTATTTCTCCACGTCCTCTCCAGCATCTGTTGTCTCCTGATTTTTTAATGATTGCCATTCTAACTGGCGTGAGATGGCATCTCAGTGTGGTTTTGGTTTGCATTTCTCTAATGATCAGTGATGATGAGCTTTTTGTCATGTTTGTTGTCTATGCCTTTGTCCACTTTTTGATGGGATTGTTTGTTTTTTTCTTGTAAATTTGTTTAAGTTCTTTATAGATTCTGGTGATTAGCCCTTTCTCAGATGGGTGGATTGCAAAAATTTTTTCCCATTCTTTTGGTTGCTGGTTCACTCTAATGATAGTTTCTTTTGCTGTGCAGAAGCTCTTAATTAGATACCATTTGTCTATTTTGGTTTTTGTTCCCATTGCTTTTGGTGTTTTAGTCATGAAGTCCTTGCCCATGCCTATGTCCTGAATGGTATTACCTAGGTTTTCTTCTAGCTTTTTTATGGTGTTTGGCCTAATGCTTAAATCTTTAATCCATCTGGAATTAATTTTTGTATAAGGTGTAAGGAATGGATCCAGTTTCAGCTTTCTGCATATGGCTAGCCAATTTTCCCAGCCCCATTTATTAAACAGGGAATCCTTTCCCCATTGCTTGTTTTCATCAGGTTTGTCAAAGATCAGATGGTTGCAGATGTGTGGTATTACTTCTGAGGCCTCTGTTCTGTTCTATTGGTCTATATATCTGTTTTGATATCAGTATCATGCTGTTTTGATTACTGTAGCTTTGTGGTATAGTTTGAAGTCAGGTAGCTTGATGCCTCTAGCTTTGTTCTTTTTGCTTAGGATTGTCTTGACTATGCAGGCTCTCTTTTGGTCCCATATGAAGTTTAAGGTGTTTTTTTTCCCTTTGAAGAAAGTAAATGGTAACTTGATGGGGATAGCATTGAATCTATAAATTACTTGGGCAGTATGGCCATTTTCACAATATTGATTCTTCCCAACCATGAGCATGGAATGTTTTTCCAACTGTTTGTGTCCTCTCTTATTTCCTTGAGCAGTGATTCGTAGTTCTCCTTGAAGAGGTCCTTCACATCGCTTGTTAGTTGCATTCTTAGGTATTTTATTCTCTTTGTAGCAATTGTGAATGAGAGTTCTCTCTTGATTTGGCTCTCTTTTATTGGTGTATAGAAATGCTTGTGATTTTTTGCACATTGATTTCGTATTCTGAGACTTTGCTGAAGTTGCTTATCAGGTTAAGGAGATTTTGGGCTGAGACAATGGGGTCTTCAAAATATACAATCATGTGATCTGCAAATAGAGACTATTTGACTTCTGCTTTTCCTAATTACACTGTTGTTGGGAGTGTAAATTAGTTCGACCATTGTGAAAGACAGTGTAGTGATTCCACAAGGATCTAGAACCAGGAATACCATTTGACCCAGCAATCCTATTACTGGGTATATACCTAAAGGATTATAAAACATTCAATTATAAAGATACATGCACACATATGTTCATTGTGGCACTGTTTACAATAGCAAAGACTTGGAACCAACCCAAATGTCTATCAATGATAGACTAGATAAAGCAAATGTGGCACAAATACACCATGGAATACTATGCAGCCATAAAAAAGGATCAGTTCATGTCCTTTGCAGGGACATGGATGAAGCTGGAAACCATCATTTTCAGCAAACTGACACAAGAACAGAAAACCAAACACCATATGTTCTCACTCATAAGTGGGTGTTGAACGAGAACACATGGACACAGGGAGGAGAACATCACACACACTGGGGCTTATTGGGGGTGGGGGGCTAAAGTAAGGATAGCAGGGGATGGGGGGATTGGGGAGGGCTAATATTAGGAGAAATGCCTAATGTAGATGATGGGGGGATAGATGCAGCAAACCACATGGCACATGTATAGCTATGCAACAAACCTGCATGTTCTGCACATGTACCCCAGAGCTTAAAGCATAATAAAATAAAATGTTAAAGAAAGAAGGCTTCATTGCAGCACTGCCCCACCAGTTTGAGAGATGAGCTCATACATGCTTATATCTCATAGTAGTCATTGTTTGGGCTCAAGATGCAATTTACCAGCCTTGTCCCACAACTTTTCATTTTCCCTTTACTGGACTTCAGATCAGCAAGCACATCATTTTTGATACATGCCCAATACTGGTCAGAATGTTTTTAGATAAAATCTTATCCTAGAACATGTATATATTCTTGTACATTTCAAAAAGGAAATACTGCAAGTGTTCAAGTCACAGTGACAATAAATACTAAGAAAGACAACAGGCCATTTTTTCAATATTAACTGCATTTAAATGTCAAAAAAATCAAAGATTGTTAAAGGAAACACACTATTTGTCAGAAACGGTATGTGTTAATAATTCTGAGAGAAAAATTCTAATTCATCCACAACTTCAAAGGGTAACATTTCCTAGGGAACTGAAATTAATCATAGAAAAGGAAAATGCAATGGCATTACATGCATTTTTTAGGCTCTTGATATTTTCCTTCTACCTATTTAAATGGAAAATGATGGGCTCTCGCTGGAGAAAACCTCCAGAGCAATCTGAGACGAGGTTTTCTGATTGTCCACATTCCATACTTGGGGCAGTTCAGATGCCTCTGTGATAAGAGAGGCTTGCAGCTGCCATGAAGTTTCTGATAGAGAAACTGAATTTGTGAAAACACAATATCTATCGACATGCTAACAGGTAAGATGTCTTCAGGGCGTCAGTTAAGGTCGATGATTTCTAATCTACATAAATTTCCCTGGAACTGACTGTAAACTAGTTAAATGGCTGAATGGTGACAAAAAGATGAGGAAAATAATGAATGCATATAAAGCAGCACAAAAGATTTGGAGGCAATTGTATCTGCTCTGTAATTATGTTGACGCATGGGAAATTAAAATGCTTGCTGGCCTTCTCCTTCCCTTCCTCCCATCCCCCAGGCCTCCTCATCTTGTCCCAATAAAAGAGCTCTTGAAGCAAATGGGAATGGTAGTTTGAGGTCAAAGAAAACAAAGGGAAAGAAAGATGAGAGGAGAGATTAAAAGAACAGCCAGGAGGGCTCTCCCTGGCCCCAGTGAGGCAAAGGGCTCTTGCGTGACCATGAAAGGCTGTCTTAACTAAAGTGTCTGGTCAAGGAAGGAAATCGTTCAGATGAATTTTTTGGCCTCTTACTTCTATCCTAGCTTGTGCATTGGGGTGTGATTATCTGTGTATATCATTCTTCTAGAGCAGGGGTGGACAACCACAGCAGGGCCAAATCCAACCCACCACTCGTTTTTGTACCACCCACAAGAATGAGTTTTACATTTTCCTTTTTTTTTTTTTTATGGTGTTTCGCTCTGGTTACCCAGGCTGGAGTGAAATGGCGCGATCTCAGCACACTGCAACTTCCGCCTCCTGGGTTCAAGCAATTCTCCTGCCTCAGCTTCCCACATAGCTGGGAGTACAGGCACGCGCCACCATGCCTAGATAATTTTTGTATTTTTAGTAGAGACGGGATTTCACCACATTGACCAGGATGGTCTCGATCTCTTGACCTTGTGATCCACCTGCTGCGGCTTCCGAAAGGGGTTTTACATTTTCTAATGGTTATATTTTCAAATGTTACATAAATACCTACATAATTCACTCAATTTTACCTCACAAAATCTAAAATATTTACTCTCTGGCCCCTTAAGAAAAAGTTTTTTAGCCCCTTATTAGATGAGACCTCCAGAAGCAGCACTGTTCGTTTACATTGTTTTCTCTTGGACGGAATAAAGGCTGATGGTTGGACGAATAAAAGACAGTTCTGAGAGCGTCCTGGAGCATGGGCAAAGGCTTTTTTTTTTTTCATTTGCGAATGAAGAAAACAAGACCTAGCGATGCCAATCAACTGACCTAAAGTCCAGCTGCTTTTTAGTGGCAGAGCTAAGGCTAGAATCTCCTCCACAACATACCACCTTGAACTGATGCTGCCGACAAAGCATCACAACGCCTTTCAAGCTCTTTCAACCCAACTGATCAACTTCTGTGCATCAGTAAGATACAAAAGTATGACTCTTCAGAGTGTACCTTGATGAAGAGGGACAAATACAGTTAGTAGGGAGTTTAAAAAACAAAAAAATAATCTCATTCCTAAAGAGAGGTATACAGTTGGAAACTCCATACCTCGGTAAGTGACAAACCTGACACTGCCCTAAGCAATTAATCCCTAGCTATATGAACCTATTGAGGAGACCCTGAAAAACATGACTATGTTTACTATGAAATTCAAAACCGATTCGTAATGCACCTAATAGTATACTGAGAGTAAAAAACACATGGAAAAAATAAAAAGAATTTTTTTCATTATATGCTCAGGATAACATCAGAGAGAAAATAATTTTTTTGCCACATTTTATGGCCATGTTGAATGTCTCTAGTGATAAGAGTTTCTAATTCTTTTCCAGGAAGGCTACTCCCTAAATGAATACTTTTTGTTGTCATTTAGGTTTTCCAAGGCAGTATCTCAAGGTCTAACGGGTTTATTCAACACTCAACACAAATGCTGAGTTGCAACCTTTCTAATCATTTTCTAACCCAAACTGTATTATAATATTTTTGCTATGTTTTTAAAAGCTTGGGGATTTGAAATCTTGACATGCATATTTTAAGAAATATTGATGCTTCCCTAGGAATTTAAGAGGAGAGAGTCAATAAATTAGGCATAACTAGACACCCTGACCAGCTATCTGGGCATAATTAGCCTAACGCTATTGCATAGGTGATGTGTGGCTTATGTTATCCACACAATGTGAAAGAAAAATCCTTCCTTCCTCTCTCTGGAGGGCTCTTTTGAAAGTCTTACTACTCTAGTTAGTTCAATGCTATTTATTTTTACTGTGTTCATTATTTTAGTGCTCAAGAGTAATGTTCAATGTTTAGCAACAATAAATTTTATTTCCCATGTGTCAGTCTGGTTACAAAGCTAATACGAATCCCTCTAAATCTTTTGTGCCACCTAGTATGCATCCGTTATGTTCTTCATCTTTCTTTTTTGTCACCAATCATTTAGCTAGTTTATAGTCAGTTCCAAAGTAATCTGTGTAGATTAGGAATCAAAAGTGTAGCCCAAAGCCCTTGAGGATCTCGCCTGGCCCTCTCTGTAGCGGACTGGGTTTTTTCTCTATCAAATCAACCACACATATATTCAATGTAGACCTGTGGTATTGATTTTATTTAACCCCCAACTTCAGAACACATACTTTCCAATCATAATCAACCAACTGTTGTACTGAACTGAGCATAGAAAGTCAACACCAAGACTAAAGTATGCCAAATTGCAGGATCTTTATTGCCGGCGGCCACGGAGGACTCGCATCTCTCCAACCCGTGGCCCTGAAAGGAGGGTGTCAAGACCTTTTATACCCCTAAAACCACCTCGAGGGTGAGGGTGAGGAGCGGGGATGGGGATGAGGGGTTTCAGACATTCCGAGGGCTAGTGGATTCTGTAAATCACCTCCTGGGCGGAGATGAGGGTGAGGGGCTCTGGATATTCCAAGGGCCTGGGGATTGTTGTCACTCTGATTGTTACTTAAGTGGTTTACAGAAGTCAAGATAAATGTTAGTTTATACATTGTCTAGGTAGTGGTGGGAATTACAGACCTAGTTACTTATTACAAGTCACAGGAGCCAAGATGGCATGGGTTTGGACTGCTTGCCTCTCACCTTAGGGTCACAGACAGCAGTTTCAATAGAAAGCCGAGGTATGGTTGAGGTATGCAGTTTTATGGGGCTTTTACCATGTCACATTACAATTATTTCTACCCATATAATGCTCTTCTAAGGCGTGACTCTAGGTAAAAAAATAAAACCAGAATAAGTGATAGCAGATGGCAAAAAATAAAGATAATATTAAACGTGATTTTTCAGAGTTGATTTAAATGTGACTAAGGATTTTAGAAAGTTTTTTCATTTCACAAAAGAATGTCATACACAGAGTGGAGGGAACAAAGCGATTCTCAACTGAAATATCAAGTTTTAATTTATGGATGAATGGACCAAAGACAATCTACATTAAAAAAACATTTTACTCTTTTAACTATGTGGGACTCTTTGTAAATATTGCCCCAACAAAACAAAATCCTGTGTCTATTTAGACTATATTCAAATTTTCTCTAAAATAAATCAGGTAACAAATGTGTATTGAGTGCCAACATTTACTCTGTAGACCCCTCAACATAAAGATGTTGGAGATCAAGGAGAAGGCCGAATCCAAAAGGCAAGACAGCATCGATGGAAAGGGAAGCAAATCTATGCACTCTTTCTCTCTATGTCTTTCCCACCCATTACCCAGGCAGCAAAGCTTTACCCTGACCTATTAGGACATGGGTATCACGAAAGATTTTAGAACAGAGTGAGACCATAGAAGCCAGAACAACCAACTTTTCTCACAAACAAGGTTACTTGAACCTATGTACAAACGGTTGTATGAATCTTTCAAGACACTAATCAAGTAAATCCCTCCTACAAAAAAAAAAAAAAAAAAAAAAAAAAAAAAAAAAACACATACACACAAAAATAAAAATAAAACACACAACAACCCTGCCTCCTGGTAAGATTGTGTCTAGGTCAGGTTCAACAGGTTTCTGTTTCATTTGTGCCTTTTTAACTTCTTAACATTAACTTCTTTAATGACCTCTGAGAAGCACCACATTTATAAATAGTAAAGCTATCCTTTTACAAATTTGTTCATGGGAGATTAAGTTGGAACAAAAGATTTCAGGCTGCACCACTCAAATGAGCCGGGCAATACAACCAAAACCCTCAAGTACAAACAAAAATTCACCCAAACCGAATTGTGGTGTTAAGTTAATAAAACCTACAAACAACAATGGAATTCTGTACCAAAGCAACTGGGGTATTCTGGCATTTTATTACATTTGACAATGTTGGTTCATATGTAATTTTTAAAAATCTACCCATAGTTTACCATGTCTTCAGATTAAAAAAAAAATGTGAAGCATGCTTTCCACTGTGAATTAGTAATCAATTGGTTCCTACTGGGGCTGATTATCCATGGTTTTTTTTAATACTGTAGGCCCCTTTCAAAATTATTTTAATCTTTTGGATGATTCTAAGTGAACAATAGCCCAGCCTTCATTAATAAACACATTACAATTCCCTAACCTGGTTTTTCTGAGTCTTCTTTAGGGATAGCTCAGGGGCAGCACTAGAAGGATGTGTGCAATCTTTCTTCAGGTGCTTGTGCTTTGATGGTGACTGGGAAGCAGGCAAACTCCCTGGGCTAGTTTGCATGTTAAAGATACTCCTGGAAGGTATCTGGTCGAAGATCTGAAAGCTCCTCTCTTGTGTGAGCAAGGGCAAACTCTCCTTAGTGACATGAATTGACAATAAGAAGCATATTCAACAAACTTCAATGACCCTTTGTACCCCCTTTTTTAAAGCCAGAAAACCTACATTAGAGAAAGTTTGGGCCTAAGGTTTTCTATTGTGTCACTCTGCCCTACTTCTCCCAGTTGCCAATGGCATAAAACATTTTAACATGTCACCACTTCTTAATTCTAGCAGAGGCAGAAATCTGTCTGGTTTTTTAATTGTTTCTTAAATTCTTTTCAATTTCTGATTTCACTTGAGTATCACTCACTTATTTTCTATACAGAAGAGAACAAAAGTGCTTCAATTATGCATAAAATCTTGTAAAAGGCGTCTTTCAGATAAAGCACTTTATATTATTAAGCACTGTAAAATTATTATTGCACATTACTTTTATTATGTAGTTCATTTTAAATGGGCCAGAATATTTTAATCATCAAAAAAAGCTATAGTTTATAGCTTAAAATTGAAAATATATCTGCACATTTTTTCCATAAAATATGCATACGTGATTTTCAGCCCCATTTAACTAATGTGTTTTGGAAATACGTTACAATAGTAAACGCAACAAATCTCAGTCAAGGAAAAAATTCATATAAAAAGTGTGATTAATAGCAATATGTATTTTTTTCAACTAACAGAAGTCCCTATTTTGAAATATGAATCATTTTACATAGATAACCTCTGTATTTCCATGTCGTTTATCTAAACTGCAGTATATTACAACTCTGGGTGCAGAATTGCAAATTATATCAAAGAAACAAACTATCAAAACAACATAAATTACCCACTATGCACTTGCAAAGCAAAAAAACAATGCATCTGTTAAACAATTAAAGAGTAGTCAAAAAAATCAAATAATGCCCACAGCTTAGATGCATATATGTCCAGAAATGAAAACATATTTGGATTCATTTTAATAGAAATTATTTCTAAATTAAACTAGTGATGTGAAAATTAAAGTTGTTAGATCATTTAGATGGGTGATATTCATAATCAGCTCCTGATAATCTTATAAAATATGCATGCCCCTCCTGTATGTAAGACAGACATTTCCCTAACTGTGTCACTTTTCTTAGATGTGACTTCACAATAAAACTGAGCTGGTTTTTAAACTGTGCATTAAAAATTTTGGGATGAGAGCACATTTCTGTAAGGCAAAATTGGTTTGTGGTTTCTATTGTAAGAAAGAGAATTACTGTGCACAGTATAGGAAGTCTAATTTTATGGCTCACATGGTTGGGTAGTAGCTAGAGTTTTCAGCTCAACCACACATGTCATGAATAACAACACATGAATTTACATAACTATTTCCTCGGTGGAATTCCAAGAACTACATAATCTCATTTAGACTCATAACATCTCTTCCAGCCTGCAAACTAGGAAATGTCTCCATTTTAAACAACGGAAAAGAAAAGGCATATAGAGATTGAACCACACCTTGCAGCAAGTAGATTAGAAAGCAGTTTCCTGGTAATGGAAATGGATTCCAACATCCCTTTTGAGAAATTCCAAATGCAAAGCCTTTGCTGATCAGGTCCAGGCTCCAGATTTTCACAGCAGCCAGCCTCAGACCACTATTATAATACAGATAAGCCTCAGGACTGGGAGAACCAGATGTATACATTTTCAACAACCTCCCCTCAGCACTCCTCCCCACTTAGCACAGTACCAACCACCACTGCCACCACAGCTGACATTCATGCCACCTAACTCAGAACTGTGGCTTCTGGGGCCTAGTGCCCATCCCTTGCCTTGGCCCCCAAGGGTTCTGATCTCCCTAGACTGGCTTCTACAGAACACATCTTCTCTGCTTATTCAATTGTATTAGCTTACCTAACCACAGCATTCTCCTCTTCAATTTGGCTTCTATGCCTGGGATCTCCTTCCTGGCTTCTCCTTCAGCATGATGCTACTGATTGTCTTTGAACCCAGCCTGCAGTTTGATGCTCCCAAATATTACTCATAGGACAGGCCCCAGCCAGCTTGTCAGTGGGGCTGTATCCTCATGGCCCCAGCTTCCACTCAAGGGCAAGACCTCCAGTAGGAGTGGATACTAATGTACTTCCATGTAACTCTAATGGTCTTAACGTGACTAAACAGAATAGAGTCACAGACTAAAACTCCAGGCAGCCTCACTATTCTGTGGCCACAGATTAACACCAATAACTGGCCAGCAGTGATGCAAAAACATAATGTTGTTACAGAGAACAAAAGGGAAAAGTGAAGCCAATTAGTGGCTGGACAAAAGCCCTAAGATGCACATTTCACAAGCCATGGAATTGTCACATAATCTCCCTAACAGAAGGGGCATTGGCTGTAATCCCAGCACTTTGGGAGGACAAGGCGGGTGGATTACAAGGTTAGGAGTTCAAGGCCAGCCTGGCCAACATGGTGAAATCCCATCTCTACCAAAAATACAAAAATTAGCCAGGTGTGGTGTCAAACTCCTGTAATCCCAGTTACTTCAGAGGCTGAGGCAGGAGAATTGCTTGAACCCGGGAGGTGGAGGTTGCAGTGAGGCGAGATCATGCAACTACACTACAGTCTGTGTGACAGTGAGACTCTGTCTCAAAAAAAAAAAAAAAAAAAAAAAAAAAAAAAAAAAAAAAAAGAAGGGCCATTGGATAATTATAGTCTTCTTGCTCAAAATCCAGCACCATCACTGTGTTGCTCCTAAAATAATCAACAGTACTACCAAAAACATGGCAGCATGTGGGGTTTTTCTGCTGACCAACACTCCAGCTTCCTGACACACTCTGAGTTGTGGTGTAAGTACATGGCTTGCAAACAAGGCCACTTTAAGACAAGCAAGTTCTTACTCTTCAAAAGGTAGAGTCTAGGCTTCCGGAAGCTGATTATTTGACTTGGCTTTAAAAGTATGACCCCGAGGTGGCTAGCAAAATGGCAGAATAGGAACAGCTCCAGTCTGCAGCTCCCAGTGAGATGAATGCAGAAGGTGGGTGACTTCCGCATTTCCAACTGAGGTACCTGGCTCATCCAATTGGGACTGGTTAGACAGTGGGTGCAGCCCATGGAGGGGGAGCCGAAGCAGGGTGGGGTGTTGCCTCACCCAGGAAGCACAAGGAGTTGGGGAACTCCCTCCGCTAGCCAAGGGAAGCCATGAGGGACTGTGCTGTGAGGAACAGTGCACTCCTGCCCAGACACTAGGCTTTTCCCACAGTCTTCGCAACCCACAGATCAGGAGATTCCCTCAGGTGCCTGTGCCAGCAGGTCCCTGGGTTTCAAGCACAAAACTCAGTGGCCATTTGGGCAGACACCGAGCTAGCTTCAGTTTTTTTTAATACCCCAGTGGTGCCTGGAAAACCAGTGAGGCAGAACTATTCACTCCCCTGGAAAGGAGGCAGAAGCCAGAAAGCCAAGTGGTCTAGCTCAGCTAATGTCACCCCCCCAGAGCCCAGCAAGCTAAAATCTACTGAATTGAAATTCTCACTGCAAGCACAGCAGTCTGAAGTCAACCTAGGATGCTCGAGCTTGGTGTGGGGAGGGGCACCTGCCACTAGTGAGGCTCGAGCAGACAGTTTTCCCCTCACAGTATAAACAAAGCCACCACAAAGTTTGAAATGGGCAGAGCCCACCACAGCACCACAAAACCCCTGTAGCCAGACTGCCTCTCTAGATTCCTTCTCTCTGCGCAGGGCATCTCTGAAAGAAAGGCAGCAGCCCCCGTCAGGGGCTTCCAGATAAAACTCCCATCTCCCTGGGGCAGAGCACCTGCGGGAGCAGCTGTAAGCACAGCTTCAAGCAGACTTAAACGTTCCTGTCTGCCAGCTCTGAAGAGAGCAGTGGGTCTCCCAGCACAGCAACTGAGCTCTGCTAAGGCAAAAACTGCCTCTTGAAGTGGGTCCCTGATCCCCATGCCTCCTGACAGCAGGGATTGACAGACACCTCATATAGAAGAGCTCCGGCTGGCATCTGGTGCGTGCCCCTCTGGGATGAAGCTTTCAGAGGAAGAAAGAGGCAGCACTCTTTGCTATTCTGCAGCCTCTGTGGTGATACCCAGGCAAACATGGTCTGGAGTGTACCTCTAGCAAACTCCAACAGACCTGCAGCAGAAGGGCCTGACTGTTAGAAGGAAAACTAACAAACAAAAAGGAATATCATCAACATGAATGAAAAAGAAATCCACACACAAACCCCATCTGAAGGTCACCAACATCAAAGACCAAAGGTAGATAAATTCATGAGGATGAGGAAAAACCAGGGCAAAAGGCTGAAAATTCCAAAAACCAGAATACCTCTTCTCCTCCAAAGGATCACAACTCCTTGCCAGCAAGGGAACAAAACTGGAGAGAGAATGAGTTTGACCAACTGACAGAGTAGGTTTCAGAAGGTGGGTAATAACAAATCCCTCTGAATTAAGGAGCATGTTCAAACCCAATGCAAGGAAGCTAAGAACACTGAAAAAGATTAGAGGAATTGCTAACTAGAATAATCAGTTTAGAGAAGAACATAAATAACCTGATGGAGCTGAAAAAACACAGCATGAGAACTTTGTGAAGCATACCCAAGTAGCAATAGCCGGATCTATCAAGCAGACAAACAATATCAGCAATTGAAGACCCACTCAATGAAATAAAGCATGAAGACAAGATTAGAGAAAAGAATGAAAAGAAACAAACAAAGCCTCCAAGAAACATGGGACTATGTAAAAAGACCACACCTACATTTGATTGGTGTACCTGAAAGTGATGGGGAGAATTGAACCAAGTTGGAAAACACTATCCAGGATATTATTAAGGAGAACTTCCCCAACCTAGCAAGACAGGCCAACATTCAAATTCAGGAAATACAGAGAACACCACGAAGATACTCCTTGAGAAGAGAAACTCCAAGACATATAATCATCGGATTCACCAAGGTTGAAATGAAAGAAAAAATATTAAGAGCAGCCAGAGAAAAAGTTCAGGTCACCCACAAAGGGAAGCTCGTCAGACTAACAGCAGGTCTCTCTGCAGAAACCCTACAAGCCAGAAGAGAGTGAGGGCCAATATTCAACATTCTTAAAGAAAAGAATTTTCAACCCAGAATTTCATATCCAGCCAAACTAAGCTTCATAAGCAAAGGAGAAATAAAATCCTTTAAAGACAAGCAAATGTTGAGAGATTTTGTCACCACCAGTCTTGCCTTACAAGGGCTGCTGAAGGAAGCACTAAATATGGAAAGAAACAACCAGTACCAGCCATTGCAAAAACATACCAAATTGTAAAGACCATCAACACTATGAAGAAACAGCATCAATTAACAGGCAAAATAACCAGCTAGCATCATAATGACAGGATAAAATTTATATATAACAACATTAACCTTTAATGTAAATAGGATAAATCCCCCAATTAAAAACACACAGACAGGCAAATTGGATAAAGAGGAAAGACCCATTAGTTTGCTTTATTCAGGAGATACATCTCAAGTGCAAAAACACACACAGCCTCAAAATAAAGGGATGAAGAAAGATTACCAAGCAAATGGAAAGGAAACAAAAACAGGGGTTGCAATCCTAGTCTCTGATAAAACAGACTTTAAACCAACAAAGATCAAAAAAGACAAAGAAGAGCATAATATCATGGTAAAAGGATCAATGCAACAAGAAGAGCTAAATATCCTAAATATACATTCACTCAATACAGGAGCACCCAGATTCATACAGCAAGTTCTTAGAGATCTACAAAGAGACTCAGACTCCCACATAATAACAGTGGAAGACTTTAACACCCCACTGTCAATATTAGAAAGATCAGTGAGGCAGAAAATTAACAAGGATATTCAAAACTTGAACTCAGCTCTGGACCAAGCGCACCTAATAGACATCTAAAGAACTCTCTGCCCCAAATTAGCAGAATATACATTCTTCTCAGCACCACACTGCACTTATTCTAAAATTGACCACATAATTGGAAGTAAAACACTCGTCAGCAAATGGAAAATAATGGAAATACAACAAACAGTCTCTCAGACCCAGTGCAATCAAATAGAATTCAGGATGAAGAAACTCACTCAAAACTGCACAACTATATGGAAACTGAACAACCTGCTCCTGAATGACTACTGGGCAAATAACAAAATTAAGGCAGAAATAAATAACTTCTTTGAAACCAATGAGAACAAAGACACAACATACCAGAAGCTCTGGGACACAGCTAAAGCAGTCTGTAGAGAAAAACTTATAGCAATAAATGCCTACAGAGAAAGCAGGAAAGATCTAAAATCAACACCCTAACATCACAATTAAAAGAACTAAAAAAGCAAGAGCAAACAAATTCGAGCTAGCAGAAGACAAGAAACAACTAAGATTAGAGCAGAACTAAAGAAGATAGAGACATGAAAGACCTTTAACAAATCAATGAATCCAGAGCTGGTTTTTTGAAAAGATTACCAAAATAGATAAGACTGCTAGCCAGACTAATAAACAAGAAAAAAGAGAAGAATCAAATAGACAAAATAAAAAATGATATAGAGGAGATCACCACTGATCCTACAGAAATACAAACTACCATCAGAGAATACTGTAAACACCTCTACACAAATAAACTAGAAAATCTAGAAGAAATGGAGGAATTCCTGGACATGTACACCCTTCCAAGACTAAACCAGGAAGAAGTGAATTCCCTGAATAGACCAATAATAAGTTCTGAAATTGAGGCAGTAATTAATAGCCTACCAACCAATAAACACCCAGGACCAGACAGATTCACAGCTAAATCCTACTAGAGGTAGAAAGAGGAGCTGGTACCATTCCTTCTGAAACTATTTCAAATAGAAAAAGAAAGACTCCTCCCTAACTCATTTTATGACGCCAGCATCATTCCGATACACAAACCTAGCAGAGACACAAAAAGAAAACAAAACAAAAAAATTCAGGCCAATATCCCTGATGAACATCAATGCAAAAATCCTCAATAAAATACTGGCAAACAGAATCCAGCAGCACTTCCAAAAGCTTATCCACCACAATCAACTCAACTTCATCCCTGGGATGCAAGGCTGGTTCAACATACACAAATCAATAAACATAATCCATCACATAAACAGAAGCAATGACAAAAAAATCACATGATTATCTCAATAGATGCAGAAAAGGTCTTTGATAAAATTCAACAACTCTTCATGCTAAAAACTCTCAATAAACTAGGTTACTGATGGAAGATATCTCAAAATAATAAGAACTATTTTTTCCAAACCCAAAGCCAATATCATATTGAATGGGCAAAAGCTGAAAGTATTCCCTTTGAAAAACAGCACAAGGAGGAGGATCCAAGATGGCCATTTAGGAACAGCTCAGGATGGCAGCTCCCAGTGAAAGCGCAGAGGGTGAGTGGACACCGCATTTTTATTGCCCACAGAGTAGGAAATTCCCAGGCAGAGGAGCTCCACAGGTCACCAGCGCAGCTGTTTCGGCCAGCGCGGCTGTGCCGGCCGGCGTCGCTGCTTTGCCCCGCACGGCTGCTTTGTCGGCGCCCCGGAGCCGCGGTTCTCCGTACAAAATACACCGGTCCGGGTGCCCTTCTGGCTGGTGATGAGAGCCACGGGAAGTCGCCCATTCATCTGTTTAAAAAGGGGACTGAGCAGGGAACCAGGACAGTAGATTCCAGGGCAAAAAGAAAAAAAAAAGCGCCACAAACCTCAGTGCCGCTGTTTAAGCCAGCGCAGTGAGTGGCCGCAGGGAAAAACAAACAAACCCCGGAGCCTCTTCAACAGGCGACTGGAACACCAAACTTAAAAAAGGCTCTGAGGCAGGGAGCCAGGCGATCAGGCTCGGCTGGTCCCACCCCCACAAAAGAACAGCAATCAGAAACTCTGGATTGAGACTTTCACAGCAAGCGCAGCTGAACCCGGGACGGTCCAGCTCTGTGGGGGAACGGCATCCGCCATTACCGAGGCAGCCCGCCGTTGCCAAGACAACTCACCATTGCTGAGGCAGCCCACCGTTGCCAAGGCAACCCGCCACAGCAGAGAGACTCCGTCTCAACAGAGGCGGGCCACCATCGCCAAAGCAGTTCTAACTACACCCATATAAACAGGACTGCAGGGAAGTTCACTTGGCAGCTTGGCGGAGCCCACAGCAGCTCAGCAAAGGCTCTACAGGCCAACAGTGACTAGGCTGCATCCTTGCTGGGCAGGGCAGGTCTGAAGGAAAAAAAAAGGCAGCAGCATAACTGAAACTCATAAATAAAGCCCTAAATCCCTGGGACAGAGCACCTGGGAACAAAAAGCAGTTTATGAGTTCTGCTGCAGCAGACCTAA
>NW_016107411.1:4074427-4085833 GCF_001604975.1 Cebus imitator | reverse complement strand
ATAGGGGAGGGATGGTGGGGGGTGGGGAGCTGGGGAGAGATAGCAAGGGGAGAAATGCCAGATGTAGGTGATGGGGAGGAAGGCAGCAAATCACACTGCCACGTTTGTACCTATGCAACAATTTTGCATGTTCTTCACATGTACCCCAAAGCCTAAAATGCAATAAAATAAATAAAGGTGGGGGGGAAAAGAAAACCAGCACAAGACAAGCATGCCCTCTCTCACCACTCCTATTCAACATAGTATTGGAAGTTCTGGCCAGGGCGATCAGACAAGAGAAAGAAATAAAGGGTATTCAATAGAAAAAGAGGAAGTCAAATTGACTCTGTTTGCAGATGACATTGTTGTATATTTAGAAAATCCCATCATCTCAGCCCAAAATTTTCTTAAGCTGATAAGCAACTTCAGCAAAGTCTCAGGATACAAAATCAATGTCCAGAAATCACAAAAATTCCTATACACCAATAACAGACTAAAAGAGAGCCAAGTCAAGAGTGAACTCCCATTCACAATTGCTACAAAGAGAATAAAATATCTAGGAATACAACTAACAAATGATGTAAAGCACCTCTTCAAGGAGAACTACAAACCATTGCTTAAGAAAATAAGAGAGGACACAAGCACATGGGAAAACATTCCATGCTCATGGATAGAAAGAATCAATATCGTAAAAATGGCCATACTGCCAAAAGTAATTTATAGATTCAGTGCTATTCCCATCAAGCTACTATTGATTTTCTTCAAAGAATTAGAAAAACTACATTAAATTTCATATGGAATTTTTAAAAAGCCTGTATAGTCAAGACATTTTGAAACAAATAGAACAAAGCTGGAGGCATCAGGCTACCTGACTTCAAACTATACTACTTCAAAACAGCATGGCACTGGTACCAAAACAGATATATAGACCAACAGAACAGAACAGAGGCCTCAGAAATAATGCCACACATCTATGACCATCTGATCTTTGACAACCAGACAAAAATAAGCAATGGGGAAAGGATTCCCTATTTAATAAATAGTGTAGGGAAAACTGGCTGGCCATATACACAAAACTGTAACTGGACCCCTGCCTTACACTTTATACAAAAATTAACTCAAGATGGATTAAAGACTTAAATGTAAGACGTAAAACCATAAAAACCCTAGAAGAAAACCTAGGCAATACCAATCAGGACATAGGCATGGGCAAAGACACCGAAAGCAATGGCAACGAAAGCCAAAATAGACAAATAGGATCTAATTAAACTAAAGAGCTTCTGCACAACAAAAGAAACTATCATCAGAGTGAACATGCAACCTACAGAATGGGAGAATATTTTGGCAATCTATCCATCTGACAAAGGGCTAATATCTAGAATCTACAAGGAACTCAAACAAATTTACAAGAAAAAACAAACAACGCCATCAAAAAGTGGGGAAAGTCTATGAACAGACATTTCTCAAAAGAAGACACTTATGCAGCCAACAAACATATGAAAAAAAGCTCATCATCACTGCTCATTAGAGAAATGCAAATCAAGACCACAATGAGATACCATCCCACACCAGTTAGAATGGCAATCATTAAAAAGGCAGGAAACAACAGATGCTGGAGAGGATGTGGAGAAATAGGAATGCTTTTACACCGTTGGTGGGAGTGTAAATTAGTTTAAACATTGAGGAAGACAATGTGGTGATTCCTTAAGGATCTAGAACCAGGAATACCATTTGACCCAGCAATCCCATTACTGGGTATATACCCAAAGGATTATAAATCGTTCTATTATAAGGACACATGCACATGTATATTTATTGCAGCAGTGTTCACAATAGCAAAGACTTGGAACCAACCCAAATACTCATCAATAATAGACTGGATAAAGAAAATGTGGTACATATACACCATGGAATACTATGCAGACATAAAAAAAGGATGAGTTCATGTCTTTTTCAGGGACATGGATGAAGCTAGAAACCATAATTCACAGCAAGCTAACACAGGAACAGAAAACCAAACAGCCTCACATGTTCTCACTCATAAGTGGGATTTGAACAATGAGAACACATGCACACAGGGAATGAAACACCACACACTGGGGCCTGTCAGGGAGTGGGGGGCTAGGGGAGGGATAGCATTAGGAGAAATACCTAATGTAGATGACAGATTGATGGGTTCAGCAAAACACCATGGCATGAGTACACCTATGTAAAAAACCTGCCCAGGTATCCCAGAACTTATAATAAAAGAAAAAAAGTATGACCCCATACCTTCTGGCATCTTCTCCCTGTCCTAATCTTTTCTGGCCATTTTCTGATTGAGCTCCACCTTGCTGTCATGATCTTTCACCACCATTCCAGCCATTTAGCTCTTCCGGCTCTTCAATGCAGTTACCTGCCCAGGCTGACCCAACTAGTTCCTCATTCATTGGAACACACCCAAGTACAAGGACATTGTTTCCTCCTCAGAAGCCTGTCTCAACTGAGCATTTGGCTCAAGTGATTTTTAATCATTACCATCTATTCACAACTTTCACTCCCAATCCCTCCAAAAAATTCAGTTTACATTCATTCCTTTATTATGCTTTCTAACATAATCCATATTTTCTTCAATATGAAAGTAGGCCAAGCTGAAAATATTCACCTTCCTAGACTCCCTCGTAGTTAAGGTGGTCCTGAGACCTAGCCTTGGCCAACTGATACAAGGAAGTCTCCAGAGAGAACATCCTTTTCCAAACCCAAAGATAAACTCAAAGGCAAACGGATTAGGCCCATATTCTACCAGTATGGAGTATGGATATTGAGCTAAAGATGAAAAACTCAATTTACAATCATTAGGCAACAAACCTGAAGACAGAAGGCCCATGCTATGGATGGTGAAGTGGAAGGATTTGAGTAGCAGGGACTCTGATGCATGCGGGGCTACTCCCCACCATGGACTGCCCTCCTCTGAACTTCTTGTTATGAAAAAAATAATGAATTCTTATTTGGCTAAGCCACTCTCACCAGACTTTTTTATTTTTCTATTACTTGCAGCCAAATGCATTCCTACTTCATACATTGCTCACTTTTTTCTCATTTAATTTTGATGAAACTGTGCTGTTTTCACATCCAAATGGCCGGCACTCAGAGTTGTACTTTCAGACTTCTTGACTTTGTAATTTTTACTGGAAACACCTTCCAATATTTGTCCTACAAGATGAAAGCCACTTCATGGATGAGGGATTCTAATGATCAAAGATAAATATAACCATGAATACTTCAATAATACACCCTGGCTTAAACCAAAGGAACATAAAGTAACAAAAAGAACAAATACTTTTATCTCAGAAGATCTAGGTATGAGTCCTCCTCTCTTCATTCCTCACTAGGTGTGTAGCCAGGAGCAAGTCACCTAAACCCCTCCGAGCTACAGTTTCCTCATCCATAAAAGAGAGATAATAATAATGTCTAGCTCACAAAGTTGCTGTCAACATTAATGAAAAAGCATATATATAAGCATAGTCATTGTGGGCCATAATACGTCTTTTATCCATACGAATAAATATGCAGCATTTTTAAATAACTTCTTTTTATACCATTTGACCCAGCAATCCCATTACTGGGTATATACCCAAAGGATTATAAAACATTCAATTATAAAGACACATGCACACGTATGTTTATTGCAGCACCGTTCACAATAGCAGAGATTTGGAACCAACCCAAATGCCCAACAATGATAGACTGGATAAAGAAAATGTGGCACACATACACCATGGAATACTATGCAGCCATGAAAAAGGATGAGTTAATGTCCTTTGCAGGGACATAGATGAAGCTGGAAACCATCATTCTCAGCAAACTGACACAACAACAGAAAACCAAACACTGCATGTCCTCACTCATTAAGTGGGTATTGAACAATGAGAACACGTGGACACAGGGAGGGGAACATCACACACAGGGGCCCGTCGAGGGGTGGAAGGAATAGGGGAGAGATAGCAGAGGGTAGAGGCATTGGGGAAGGCTAACATTAGGAGAAACAACTAATGTCAATGAGTGGGGAATGTATGCAGCAAATCACCATGGCACGTGTATACCTATGTAACAATCTTGCACATTCTGCACATGTACCCCAGGACTTAAAGTATAATAAAATAATAATAATAATGTATTTCCTAAATATATTTCCTATAATTTTGATAACAGCCTCTGTCTTAGTCCATGTAGATTACTATCACAAAATACCATAGACTGGGTAGCTTATAAACAATGTTTACATCTGATAGTTCTGGAGGCTAGGAAGTCCAAAATCAAGGCACTAGCAGATTCAGTGTCTGGTGAGAGCTGTCTTCTTGCTGTAAATTGACATGGTAGAAAGGGGCAAGACAGGTCTCTGGGGCCTCTTTTATAAAGGCACTAACACCATTCATGACGTCTTCAACCTCATGATCAAATCATCTTCCAAAGACCCCACCTAATACCATCACATTGGTGATTACATTTTCAACTTATGAATTTTGGGAGGACATAAACATTCAGACCATAGCATTCTCCTGACTGTTTTCAAGCAATATCAGGTAAAGGCTCTAGAAGTTACCTTTCTTGTGGAAGCTCAAGAAATGTCACTGGAGAGGCCCCAAAAATTCATCTTGTCCTTAATTGGCTCTAGGGATGCATTGATAAGACAGGCCCATACTAGTGAAGCACAAAAGCACAAATAACTCAGTCCTCGCCCTACCTACCAGGCCTGACCTACAAAATCAGACATCCAAAACCAACTAAAACCAGAAAACTGGACATATTTGGTGGGCAGACTTTGAATATTCATTAAGGGGAATTTGTTAACTTTGTATACTGTGTGCTTATCCATTCTTCTCTGTGCCTTCAACAGAAATCATCCTCTGGACTGTATGAATGTATCCCATATTATTATTTTCAGGAAGCAGAATAAAAAAGGAAACAATATTTGTAAAAACTGGAAACTCATTTGTCTTCCCTTCCCTCCTTTCATTTTTCCACTTAATGAATAATTGCTCATAAATATCGAGGAACTAATAATACTTGGAAAGAATTTGAGAGCTGTATCTTATAAACTTACAAAAGAAATTACCTGAAACCAAGGACTTGGGGATTTCCTAACGATGCTGAAAAGCAGTGCATGTTTCTAAGCATCTTCCCTCAGTGACAACAGCTCTCCTTAAGTTGTCATTGTCATTTCCATAATGCTTAGATCCTGTGATTTTTAAAGTGCATGTATTGTCTACAATATGCAGCACCATGCTGATGAGGGTTACAAATGTTTCCTTGTAGGTTTAGGCTTTTGTCCCTTCTGTCAAGATTGGTAAGTGTCACTGTCTTCATTTTTGCCTACGTTTCATGTGGATCTGGACATTAACTTCTCTACCAATTTCTATGAATACTCATTGCAACCTTGTTGATCATCAAGCCTGACAAGGTTAACCTTGAGAATGTGAAAGTCAGATGAAAGCAGATCTGAGAAGTGTGGTCAGGGAAGTGACTGGATGTTTTTGAGCTTCGTGAGAAAAGGATATTTGCAGCTTTCATTGCATCCCTGAAGCCCTGATCCACAGCTCTCTCTAGCTCTCTCTCTCTCTTTCTCTCTCTCTCTCCCTCTCTCTCTCTGTGTCCCCATGCCTATTCTCAGGGATCCTAAGCCTGAGTCAAAGGCCAACCTTGTCACATTTTCCGTGGACCTCAACACTGAACCATGGTGCTGCGTAAGGGAAAGCATGTCATTTGGAATTGAACAAATAGAGTATTTACCAACTTGTGCAAGTATTTACATTCTCCAAAATGTTGTTTCCTTGGTTATAAAATGTTAAAAATATTGACAACATATGAGCACCTTCTTATGTTTCAGAAATGGAAAATAGAGGAGGTTAAATGATTGACTTTTCTCAAAAGGACTTTGTCATCAAGAGTCTTAAGCACATCTACACCATTTGACCTAGTAATTTCACTTTGGGAAATCAATCCTGAAGAAATCATCTGAACTGCATATTTGCAAACATGTGTTCTCCAGAATGTCTCTCTCAAAAACTTCTCTTAACTCACTAATCCTATGATTTTTCTCTCTTTCCTCCACCTCCAGCAATCTCTTTCCCTTATTACATAAATCTGCTTTCCTCTCTTGGGAGCAAGGATTCTTCTTCCTTAGACAAGAAGAAACAAAGAAGACAAATGCAGAATTCTCTTTGGCAGGCATGAAAGGAATGGGACGCCTACCTCCTATACAAATAAAAGACAAAATAACTTCCTTTTTGTTGGAGAGAATCTGATCACAGAATATTTAATGCTCCTAGCATAAGGGCATCCTTTCTGATTCTTCTCTTCCTTCTTTCACTCAACAAGTACTTATTAAATATCTATTTGTGCCAGGTACTATTCCAGTTGCTTGGATATACAGAGCTGACATTTAGTAGGAGAGGTAAACAACAATCAAAACAAGGGGAGGACAACATCAAGTTTACTTTTTTTTTTTGAGACAGGGTCTCACTCTGTCACCCAGACTGCTGTGCAATGGCGCAACCATGGCTCACCGCAATTTCGAACTTCTGGGTTGAAGGGATCCTCCCACCTCAGCCTCTTGACTAGCTAGGATTATAGGTGCATGCCACCAGGCCTGGCTAATATTTTTTATTTTTTACTTTTGTCAAGACGAGGTCTTGCTATCTTGCTCAGGCTGGTATTGAACTTCTGGGCTCAAGTGATCCTTCCACCTCAGTCCCCCAAAGTGCTTGGATTACAGGCATGAGCCACTGTGCCTCGCCAAATTTACATTTTTAAGTGATCATCCTGGCTGCAGTTATAACATATACTGCAGGCCATGGTAAGAGTGGTCCAGGAGGGAGATGGTACTAGTTTGGACCAGGATGGAAACAGCAGAAACAGTGAGAGGTGTTTGCATTCAGGGTGTAATTTAGATACAGTGCTAAAAGGATTTGCTGATTAATTGGATGTGAGGCCAAGAGCAGCAGGACTTCTAAAGAGGGCCGAGAAGTGCACCAGGGGCTGCTGCAGAGCGAGTGATCTAGTGATCTTAGTGGTGCCTGTCCAAGCCCAACTGGAACCCGTTCAAGAGACAGTGGGAAGTGGGAGAGTAGAGGTGGTGAAGACACAGCTCTTTCAAAAGTTTTACTTAGACAGAAGCAGAAGCACAGGGCAGTTGCTGGAGGAGGATGAAGGGGTAACAGACAATACGAAAAGGAAGTGTACAGGATAAAAACCTTGATTTTGTTTCGGGAATCTGAGGTAGGAATCATAAAAACAGCACCAGGTTTGGAGAGAGAGTCTATAGAGCTTGCTTTGGAAATATTACATTTGAGCTGTAGACACCTAGGAACTGGAGGTTGGGTTTACAGCTCTGAGTGGGCTCAAAAATAATTTAGTTGAGCATTCTCAGTTTGAATTATTTTCAAGCATCCACAAAGGCCAATGCGTGTAATGGTTTGTAACATTACTCAGACACAAATTTGAATTATACACACTACAAGAAGACTGTGCAGGATTGATTTATTTAGCTGATGAATGAGCCCAGCTGACCGCTTAGTATTTACTCTCAATGCTGTTTGTTGGTTATCACCTGAAAAATCATATTTTTCAAAAATGAGCTTGTTTCCAAAAGAAGGCCAGTTCTCAGAGTCAGGAATGACAGAACAGGAGAGCTCTAGGGAGGTGGTGACTTTAGGACATAACTAGAAATCGTCTGGAGGTGAAATATAATATACTTTCATGGCCCTTATAAATCCGGGGACTCACAAAGATTTCAAGATGTATCTTATGAAACTCGAGGGTCTCCATCCCTGCCCTTCAGGTCCAGATATCTCTGCCTGACTAACTGGGCTCCCCATAATCAGTCCCTACAGGAGCCTCTGTGCCATCACAGGTGCCTTCCCTGCACCTGCCACCCTGCCTGACTCATGCCCATCTCTGCAGCATCACTCATGGTCCTACTTATCCTCTTTCCAGATACAACCTCTTATGTGAGGAAATAATAGTGATCATCTTCATGTACTAAGGGATTCTATGGGTTGTATAATTCACACTCATTAGACCTCAACACATGTAGCCTCCCATGGCAGTGGATGAGCTACCTGGAGCAAGCACCCTGCTGCTGCTCACTATAAAGGAAGTTTTCTCAATGCATAAAGGAGGAATTTTCCATGCTCACAGGCTACCCTCTAGTAGAATAATCTAAGTGATTATATGGAAAAAAATCTAACATGCACTGGCTCAAATTTCTCCATTAGGCAGAGTGAATATATTCATGTCATTGCTCACCTCTGGTCTTGAAGCAGGCCACAATCCTCCATACAGCCAGCTGGGTAAGTCAGGGATGTCTACCCAATGATAACCATCATCATCATTATCATGATTTATATTGACTCAACACTATTTTATGCTGGCTCTGTTCCAAGCATTTTATATTCATGATAACTTTATGGATATATGGCCATCTGATAGGTGGGAAGCCTGAGGCACAGAAAGGAAAATTTGCTCAGGATCTGTATTAGTCTACTCTCACACTGATAATAAAGACATACCTGAGACTGGGTAATTTATAAAGGCAAGAGGTTTAATTGACTCACAGTTCAGCATGGCTGGGGAGTCCTCAGGAAACTCACAATCATGGCAGAAGAAAAAGCAAACACTTCCTTCTGCACATGGCAAGAGGAGGGAGACGCACCAAGCAAAGGGGAAAAGTCCCTTATAAAACCATTATATCTCATGAGAGCTCACTATGACAAAAACAGCATGAGGATAACTGCCCCCATGATTCAATTACCTCCCACCAGGTCCATCCCACGATATGTGGGAATTATGGAAACTACAATTCAAAATGAGATTTAGTTGGGCACACAGTCAAATCACATCAGCATCACAATAGCTAACAAGCTAATAAATGGCAAAGCTGAGATTCTAACCAAGATGCTCCCCAAGTGGGTCCCATGGTCTGGACATGGTGGAGAGAAAGGCAAGGTTTTAGTAGTCCACTTTGGTGTGTGATTTAAGCCACCTTCACTAACTGAGCTTTAAGAATTATAAAGCTGCTGGTTAATTCTTGGCTGACTCCTATGTCTACTTCGCAACTGGTACAGAGTTTGCCACTGGAAGAGTTGTAAATTACTGGCCCCCTCAGAAGGCCTGACACTAACCTGGTCCAGTTTTACTGAAATAAGAGAAAGGATTAAGAATTAGAAAACCCTTTCTTCACTTTAATCTTAGCTCCATGCATATATTCCCACCTGAGTGGGGAACCACCTTGGGCACACTTGGCTCAATTAAGGAATGTTCACAACTCTCTGGTCCAAGGACAGGGCTTTCTTCCTCAGCACTTGGACCATCATGATACCAACCTTTCCCTTGTTCTTCGTGGTCCTCCAGCAGCCCTACCCACAGCTCAAATTTCTTATGCAGCCCCAACTTTCCTCTTGTGACCAGCAAGACTAAAGGAAAGCAAGGAGTCCCTTGTTAATTGGTTTATTGGAGACGCAGTTGCACATTCTACCTATCATTTGAGCTCCAGGGGCACTCCTCTTGCTCCAAGAGTACACAAAGCCCACTTTAATTTTTCACCTCACTTTACCACCACCTTATACGCTAAAGCAAAACTTTCAACAAATACTTCAGTACCCACTATGTTCCTGGAATATAACAGTAAATAAGACACAAATGTGGCTTCTCTGTGGTTGTGCTCATTTTAGAATTTATCCAGCCTTGTGTTAAACAACTATGGGCTACAAGAATCTATCATCCTCTGCTAAGTCACACTCAGGCTTAGATCTGAAAAGGAACCTCAACACAGAATAGAAAAGCCTTTACAAATCTCCAAAAGATAATGATTTAGAATAGAAGTTATAGCCTATAGTCCTTGGGTAGGTTTCATGGGGCCTATAATCTTCTAATATTGTTGGCAAATTTTTGTGTACATATATGTGCATTTTTCTCTGGAAAGGGTCTATGACTTCATAGACCTCCATGAACCAAAAAAGTTAAGAAACTACTGCATCAGAGCAACTTCCAAGGAAATGAACTTCGAAAGTAGAATCTGATAGTGGTTGAGTCATACCCTGAATCCTGGTGCTCTGGCCTTATCACGTGGAAACATCAAGTCAACTCGTTGTCAAAGGCACTGTGGATACCAAACCTACAAGGTTTCTCTCATCTGTCCTCTTGCATAGCTGCTGCTGAAGGCATTTCCCACAAGTGTCCTCTTCCCCAAAACTCTTCTTCCTACTTTGCACATAGCAAAAAAAAAAAAAAAAAAAGAAAGGAAAAAAAAGTATATAGATAATACATCCGCATACTGATAACATAAAAACCTGTGATTCCAGTCAAAAAGAAGTAATTTTCCCTTTCACTTTTTATTCTAATTTATTGAATTGAAAATTCTAAACTTATGAGGCTGTGGACCACTAATACAAAAACAGCGAAGTGTCAATGAAACATTATCAGTCGCTCAATATGGAGAGTCTTTTTTCAAATATCTTGGAAATCAAATTAGAATGATTAATTCAGCATGGCTATAACGAATTCTTTTGTTAAGATAAAGTGCTCGCATTCATGTCTTGGTAAGTTAAAAAAATAACTGTCCGACCTTCCTCCATCTCCTTCTGTATTTTCTTCCATCTCTGAATTTAAATATCTATCTCACTACAATTCTTTTGCTTCCTTAAATTGTATTTTTAAAATGATAAACATACAGGTCTCCAAAGGGGAGACTGATGTGCTACAATTTGCCCAGTTTCACACACAGAGGCACAGGCTGCAGTTTCCTTTTACACCCTTAAAGAAGTAAAAGACCAACTTTCTAAACAAAAGCTTCTAGAAGTATAGCTTGAAATTTATGCATAATGACACCCTAAACAACTCATGAGGGAAAATGTTGCAATCCACAGCTGTTATAAACTGCCTGTAATTCAAAACTTTCCCAAAGCTGTTTCTTAGCAGGACCTGCCTCTCCCAATACAATCATTTTTGCCAATCTTTCAAGGTTTGGGTTTTATAAAACTGATTTTGAGTAAATCTGTGACAGGATGGTAGAGAATATGGCATCCCTCTCCACTGAGATCCAATACAAGACAGTTCAAGATACGGGGGGATGGGGAGGGAAGGGCCTATGTTTTACAACTGGCAGCAAACTTCCTCTTCAGGAGAAAGTTGTCTTTTCTTTGATGGCCTTTGGCTATAAACATGAAAGCATACAATAACATGATTCTACTAGTCTGCTTTCACACTGCTGATAAAGACATACCTGAGACTGGGCAATTCACAAAAGAAAAAGGTTTAATTGGATTTACAGTTCTACGCGGCTGGAGAAGCCTCACAATCATGGTGGAAGGCAAAGAGGAACGAGTCACGTCTTACATGCGTGGCAGTAGGCAAAGAAAGGGCTTGTGCAGAGGAACTCTTCTTTTTTTT
>NW_016107411.1:4053289-4074244 GCF_001604975.1 Cebus imitator | reverse complement strand
GGGGTTTCACCATGTTGACCAGGATGGTCTCGATCTCTTGACCTCGTGATCCACCCACCTCGGCCTCCCAAAGTGCTGGGATTACAGGCGTGAGCCACCGCGCCTGGCCGGAACTCTTCTTTTTAAAACCGTCAGATCTCGTGAGACTCATTCACTATCACGAGAACGGCATGGGAAAGACCTGTAATAATTCAATTACCCCCTACTAGGCCCCTCCCACAACATGTGGGAACTCAAGAGGAGATTTTGGTGGGGACACAGCCAAACCATATCAATAATCATGAAGAAGACAATGACAGAGCTGAATTATTCTACTTTTTTTTTTTTAATGAAAGCAGTTTTGCGTTGCCAGGAGGACGGATTAAAGAGACAGATCAGAGAAGAGAAAGAAAACTGATAGTTGGCAGGAGGCCAAGGAACTGGACTTTTCAAAACAGAGCAACTAATATTCAGTTTTAAGTAATCTGCTGTGGACATTTTGCTTTAATGCAACTCCAATTTTTACCATAGAACCTTTGTGAGATTCCTTGCTTTTATGAGTGGTATTTGAGGTAAATTAAGGAAAAGGCATTGTGTTGCACATTTTGATTAACTTGGGGCATAGAAAGGGGAACAGACACACGAGTCAAGCTGACAGTAAATTTGAAAACTCTGAGGAGCAGAAAATTAGATCAATAAATGACTAAGAGGACAAAAGCCTCCCAGAGAATCTTCAGAGATAGCGGAGATGTTGTGTCATTTAGGCTTTGTCAAACAAGCAAACCACTATATGGGATTTACTGTAGGAATTCCACCTTATGTAATTGTAGGAGCTGTTGTGGAACCCTATGGGAGGTTGTCGGTCCTTGTCTGTTGTAGGCCTGTAGGGTCTGTAGAGCCTCTCAGTACCAGCAGTTGATAAGAACAGCTGGACATTTAAAAGGCAGGACAAGGACAGATTGGAACCTACGAAGACCAGCTGGAACCCTCATCCTCCTCTCTCTACCTCCAGCCTCAATGGCACAGAAGGAGCTGGCACCCTTTATCACAGAGCCACGCATACACCCAGCCTAGGATGTGGAGAAGCTAACCAGCAGGGACTGGGGAGCTGTGCACTTGGCTGCTGCCTTGTGCCAACAGGATGAAGAGCAGATCAGGGACAACATACATGAACTTCAAGAATGCCTGGTACCCCACACTGAACCTCCACATGTAGTGGCTCACTGTGGGTAACACTGAAAGGAATCACTCCCATCTCACATAGCTTTCCTGAATCCATGGATCCTGCCTCTGTGAAAGATAGCATTGTATATTGGTCACTGATTTAGAGCTCATGCCACATCCTGAAGACTTTATCTCAAGCCTATGAGGTGTTCCTTCCCAGCTGTCATGGAAACTAAATTTTTGAAAGGCTATTCCAGCATTCTGTCAGACCAGATACTTCAGAGTAATAAGGAACACGGTAAGATCGGTAGATTCCATAAGCATGAGTCCACACTGCAATTGCTATTGAGTTCCTTGTTCAGAGCAGTGTTATAAGAATACCTTGATGTGAATCATACTTTGCAAGTCCACAGATGGTGATTTTGACAAAAGCATTGAGGGCAAGGAAAACAAATCCACATTTAGAGTAAATGTCTCTTTTAGTGAGAACAAAGCATTGCCTCTTCTAAGTTGGATATGGTCCAGTGCAATCAATCTACCACCAAGTAGCTATTTCAGCCTCCTGGGGAATGGCACCATGTCAGGGGCTCAGAGTTGAACTCTTCTATTGGCAGGTTGGGCACTCAACAGTAACTATAAACAGATCAGCCTTAGTGAGTGGAAGTCCACGTTCTGAGTCCATATGTAACTTCTACCCCTGCCGCCACGGCCGCTTTGTTCATGAGTCCACTGGGCATGGGTGGAGAGGCTGTGGAAAAATCCTACTTGATGCCCACAGAGCAGGGCATCTTGTTCATCTGATTATTAAAATCTTCTTTTACTGAGGTTGCTCTTTGATGAGCAATCTCATGAGACAAAGGTCTTCACTCTTTCTGCCCATTCAGAAAGCTCTATCCACACACCTCCTTGTCACCAATTGTCTAGTTGTGTTCTTTCTTGGGGGGATGCAAACAGTCAGTCTGTAACACAAACCATCTAGTCAAACCATTAGCCACTGCCTACCAGTATAAGGCCATACCTGGGGCCATCTCCTCTTGCAGAAAAAAAATGAGTAAGTAGGTGTAATCCTTAAAGTACTGTCCAACAACAGGACCTCCCTTCATTACTGTAGCTCAAAACCACCCCAGAAGGGGCAGTAGTGCTGAGTTATTCATTTTTAGGACATGCCAGCACATCATACCAATCTATAAACCAGGCCTGAATTGTTTTCTTCCTCAGTCAATGTTGGCCATAGGGAACCCCCTCATGAGCCATATACATTTGTCCTTAGATATTCATGTGAGATTGGTTCTAGGAGCCCTTCAAATACTAAAATCAACAGATGTGGAAGTCCCTATATAGAATAGAATAGTATTTGCATACAACTTTTGCACATCCTCCTGTATACCTTAAATCATCTCCAGATTATTCATAATACCTAACACAATGTAAATGCTATGTAACTGGTTGTTATATCTTTCTTTGTATGACTTTTATTATTGTATCTTTCTTTATTTTTTTTTTTCCAAAATAGTTTTTATCCTCAGTTGGTTGACTCTACAATGCAGAACCCTCAGATATTGAGGACTGACTATGTGGGTTGAGAGAGAAGAGGTAAGATAACATAATGAGGTGCCAACAGAATCTGGGAAACTTGTCAGGCAACTTACTCATGCATTCAGGACTTACTTAAGCTGTACTGCATACCCAACGCTATGACTTTTTGAGGAGGCTAAAAACACCCAGTTTATTGTCCACAGCTCCTGTTCATGTGTTGGCCCATCACCAAGTAGTGAGTCTCTGCTAAGGCCAAGGAGCAATCCATAAGCTGTTTCTCAAAGAATAGCCATCTAAAAAGGACGGCAGAGCTTTGCTCCAAAATTCTAAAGACAGGCACTATAATTCACCTGGAGCAGCCTGCCATAGTCTCCACACACATCCCAATCTATTCAGACACTTCAAGCACCATTGGATGGGCTAGGTCATATATCAGAGCACTTCACACAGCAACTTGGACCTCTATCTGGCTGACATTTTGGCCTCTGTCAACAATCATTTGAATGTACACTTGATACACAATCACTTGGATTTTTTTCTCCACTAATTTAGAACTTAAGTTAAAAAAGGAGGCTATGTATTGTTTGCTCCTCAAATACTCTCAACACACTGGATGTGGGACGCTGGCTATTTTTATTTATTTAAGGACACAGTAGCCCCATAAGGCTGAAGCTTTTCAGAATACCCAGTGATTGACATGTGTAAGACATCAATCCTAAAAAAAGAAGGGAAGAGCCAAACAGCAATGACTATAAGACTTCTCTGACACCAGAACAATTTGTTGCAAAGTGAAACATTCAGTCAATCAAATCTTTGATTTTTTCCACTACACTAAGCATCCAATTTGACTGATGGACCATTCATTTTGGTTTCACAGCCTATAAATAACAATCCTAAGCTTCCATGCAAAGGAGAGCCTTCAGTGAAATTGAGAATCATTTTAACTATGTGAACATTACAGCTGCAAACTCTTATCATATTATTTTGCATTCTTTCAGGCCAAACTGAACAAAAACGCTAATTTGACCCAGTTTAAAAAACAAAGAGGACAGAGATTTTACTTGAAATTGAGTCATTTTTATTCTTGTAGTCTCTGCCTTGGACATAGACGTTTAATATTTAAATGTTATTCCCTGTGAGATCTGGACTTTCAGCATTTTGTGGTACTGACAGGATTCAAATTTCAGATTCTACCTTGTGTGAAAATATCATTTCAAAGTGTATGCCCCAGGAGAATAATAATAAACCTGAGTCCTGGCATTTTTGTAAATGAACTTTTTTCAGAGGTATCTTAAAATATAGCGTATTCTCTCTCCTTCCTAGACACCAGGAGTTAAGCAACAATGCCTTTGATTTTCTTCCAGTTAAGTTCCGTCTGAATCTCTTACTTATTGTAAGCAGAATGAGTAATTGCTAAATGAAGTAAGATTATGTCATCTGCATTTAATACATTAATTATATACTTTATACTATGCTAACCTTGCCCTTTTATACTAATTTAAATGTTATATTAATTGTCTCTCATTATAATTTGACTATTAAAAAACATTCTGTTGTTTTTCTTGTTATTAGTATAATCCTGAAAACACCTGCCCACCATGTACTACATACTAGAACCTGTTGTGATTAATAGTAGCAAATCCTGTGAAATCACTTTTTATCCTCAAGCAGTCTGAATAAATTGGGTCATTAAAATAGCTTAGCTTAAATGCTACATTGTGCTGGCATGTGTCATAAGGTTGCATAAATTCTGTAACTCTGCATCCCATAACTCATGAAGCATAAGAAATGCCATGTGCTGGATTTAACCATGCAGCATCCACTACTGACAGTGGCCTGGCAAAGCATAATGGGCATGTCTTTTGTAAAAACTGCTTATAAAATTTTGGAAACGAAGGTTCTCAAATTTTTTTAAAGATTATTTTCTTGTTCGAGTTTTTTCATTTTTTTTTCCCCATGGTCTATACTATCACAATATTCAAATGCCTTCCTGAAAGAAAACTGACGTTAAGCAAAGGTACACTCTAAGTTTTACATTTTCACATACGCCAGAATGATTAGCTAACTTCTACTTTAACTACACTTATCTATTTTGCTATAGGCTATTCATATGACTAAAAAGGTAGCAAAAGAAAGGTAGGAAAATTAGGAAAAGCATTATTATATCTCTGTCTAGCTCTTTATTTTCAAAGTTTGGTATGGTCTGTTTTCATGAATTAAGAAGTTTGTCATGATTAAATCTATTAACAGATTAATTTGAATTTTACATCAGAGAGCCAGAATCAGCAAGTATTTTTAAGTCTGATACCACTGCATTCGAAAACATGAATTCAAAAGCATGAATAGGCTAGTTTGCCACTTGTTCTTTCTTTTTTTTTTTTTTTTTTTTTTTTTTTTTTTTTTTTTTTTTTTATGTTGAACATTGGCCCCCTTTTGCAGATGTTTTAACAGGTCATTTAGATCAAAGCTAAGAGTTAGATCTCCATTAGAAAACCTCTGTTCCCCAAGTGAGTCATTTCCCCACTCGTAATAGCAGCTAATGAGCACTTGCCATGTGCCTGACCCTTTTCTAAGCACTGTACATGAATCTATCCATCTCCACATCTTTAAACATTGGAGTGCCCCAGTGTTTAGTCTGCAGTCCTCTCCTCTGTCAGGACTTGTTCCTAAGTGAGCTTGTGAACCCCTATGGTTTTAAATGCCATCTGTATCCTGCAACTCCCAAGCTCCTGTCTCCTCTCACTCTCGAACTCCAGATTGGTATACAGCTGTCTCCTCAACATCTCCACTTGACTGGCTTATCAGCATTCACCTTCCAAGACTGAGTTATTTTTTACAATTGACAAATAACTGTATATATTTATAGAGTACAATGTGACATTGTGAAATATGAACACAATGTGGCATGATTAAATCAAGTTAATGAATGTATCCATCACCTCACTTACTTAACATTTTTTTTCTGGTGAGAACATGGGAAGTTTACTCTCTTAGCAATTTTGAAATATACCTTACATTATTATCTAAAGTCACTGCACTGTGCAATGCATCTCAAAAACTGATTCCTTTCCTCAAATTGAAACTTTGTACCCTTTGACCAGCATCTCTCCATTTTCTTCCCTCCTGCTCCTCACCTCCAGCCCCTGGAAACCACCATTCTGCTCTCCACTTCTACGTGTTTGAATTTTTAGATTCCACATATAAGTGAGATCATATGGTGTTTGTGTTTTCGTACCTGATTTAATTCACTTAGCATGATATCCTCCTTCTGTGTTGTTGCAAATGACAGAATTTCCTTCTCTTTTCAACGACTAGTATTTAATTATATTTTATATTTAATCTTATATTTAATTTTATATTTCATATATTAGCTATTCTAAATAATGCTGCAATGAACTTGAGTGTGGAGCTCTCTCTTTGACATATTGATTTCAATTCCTTTGCATATACACTCAGAAGTGGGATTCCTGGATCATATGGGAGTTCTACTTTTAATTTTTTGAGAAACCTCCATACTGTTTTCATAATAGCTATACTAATGTATATTCCCACCAGCAGTGAACAAGGATTCCTTTTTCTCCACATCCTTGCTAACACTTGTTATCTTTCATCTTTTTATAATAGCCATTCTTGCAGGTGTGATGTGATAGCTCATTGTTGCTTTAATTTGTCTTTTCCTAATGATTCGTGACTCTGAGAATTTTTTATAAACTTGACTACTTTTGCCTTTTTTTTTTGAGAAATGTCCATTCAGGTCCTTGGTCCATTTTTAAATCAGGTTATTTGTTTTCTTGCCATTGAGTTGATTTGCTTATATATTTTGGATATTAACTTTTTATTGGATGTATGATTTGCAAATATTTTCTTCCATTCTGTGGACAATCTCTTCCCTCTAATTGTTTCATTTGGTGTGCAGAAACTTTTTAATTTGATGTAATCCTGTTTGTCTATTTTTGCTTTTGTTGCTTGTGTTTTGGGGGTCATAGCTGAAAAACATTATGACCCAGATCAATGTCATGTGGCTTTTCTCTTATGTTGCCTTCTCAGAGTTTTACATTTTCAGGTGTTATATTTAAGTCATTAGTTCATTTTGAGTCAATTTTTATATGGTATGAGATAAGGATCCATTTCATTCTTTTGCATGTAAATATCGAGTTTTCTCAGTACCATTTATGGAAAAGATTGTCCCTTTCCTCAGTGTATGTTCCTAACAACTTTGTCAAAAATCAGTTGTCCAGAAATGCATGGGTTTATTTCTGAACTCTATCTTGTTCCATTAGCTGATGTGTCTGTTTTTGTGCTGATATTATGGTGTTTTAATTATCACAGTTTTTAGTATATTTTGATATCAGGTAGTGTGATGCCTTCAGCTTTGTTATCTTTGCTGAATGTTGGTGATATGGTGAGGCTTTGTGTCCCCATCCAAATCTCATCTTCATTGTAAATCCCATAATCCCCATATGTCAAAGGAGAGACCAGGTGGTGGTAATAAATCACAGGGGTAGTTTCCCTCATGCTGTTCTCATGATAGTGAGTGAGTTCTCACAAAATCTAATGGTTTTATAAGGTGCTCTTCCCACTTTGCTCAGCACTTCTTCTTCCTGCCACCTTGTGAAGAAGGTGCCTTGCTTCTCCTTCACCTTCTGCCATAATTGTAAGTTTCCTGAGGGCTCCCAACGATGTTGAACTGTAAGTCAATTAAACCTCCTTCCTTTATAAATTACCTAGTCTCAGCAGTTCTTTATAGCAGTATGAAAATGGACTAATACAGTTAGTTTGGTTACTCAGTTATTCAGTTATTTGGATCTTTTAAGGTTTCATACAAATTTTAGTATTTTTTTCCATTTGCATAAAAAAATGACATTGAAATTTTAATAGGGATTGAATTGAATCTGTAGATCACTTTGGGCAATATCGAAATTTTAACAATATTAAGTCTTCCAAACTTTAGACCTGAGATATCTTTTCATCTATTTGTGTTTTCTTCAATTTCTTCCATCCATGTTTTATACTTTTCAGAATAAAGATTTTTCACTTCCTTGTTTAAATTTGCACCCATGTATTTTGTTATTGCTATTGTAAATGGAATCATTTTCTTGATTTCTTTTTCAGATAGTTTGTTGTTAGTGTATAGAATGCCACTGATTTTTATATGTTGATTTTGTATCCTGCAACTTTACTTTAAATTATTTGCAACAGTTTTTTGGTGGAGTCTTTGGTTTCTATATATCAAATTATGTCATCAGCAAACAGAGACAATTTTACTTCTCCTTTTCTTATTAGGTTACCTTTTTTTAAATCTTGCCTAATTCCTCTGGCTTGGACTTCCAGTACTATGTTGAAAGAAGTGGTAAGAGTAATCATCCTTGTCTTGTTCCTGGCCTTAGAGGAAAAGCTATCAACTTTTTACTACTGAGCATGATGTTTACTATGGGTTTGTTACATATGGCCTTTATTGTGTTGAGATACATTACTTCCATATCAAATCCATTGAGGGTTTTTATCATGAAAGGATGTTGAATTTTGTGCAATAATTTTTCTGCATCTATTGAAATGATCATATGGCTGAGATGTTTATTCTGTTAATGTGGTTTATCATTTTTTTTTTTTTTTTTGAGACGGAGTTTCGCTCTTGATACCCAGGCTGGAGTGCAATGGCGCGATCTCAGCTCACCGCAACCTCCGCCTCCTGGGTTCAGGCAATTCTCCTGCCTCAGCCTCCTGAGTAGCTGGGATTACAGGCACGCGCCACCATGCCCAGCTAATTTTTTGTAGTTTTAGTAGAGACGGGGTTTCACCATGTTGACCAGGATGGTCTCGATCTCTTGACCTCGTGATCCACCCGCCTCGGCCTCCCAAAGTGCTGGGATTACAGGCTTGAGCCACCGTACCCGGCGGTTTATCACATTTTTAATGTGTGTATTTTTTCCTAAAGTGCAACAATGCATATGTTGAACCAGACTTGCACCTCAGGGATGAATCCCACTTGATCATGCTGAATGATTCTTTTAATGTATTGTTTTATCATATTAATGTATTGTTGACTTTGATTTGCTAGTATTTTGTTAAGCATTTTTGCATCCATGTTTATCAAGGTTACTGGCCTGTAATTTTCATTTCTTATGGTGTCCTTGTCCAGCTTTGGTATTAGAGTATGCTGCTCTTGTAAAATTAGTTTGTAAGTATTTCTTCCACTTCAGTTTTTGAGGATTGTATTAGTTGTTTAAATGTTTGGTAAAATCCAGTTATGAAGCCATCTGGTCCTGGGCTTTCCTCAAAGATTTTTGAACCTCATTTAATCTTCTTACTCATTATAACTCTACTCAGATTTTCTATTCCTTCATGATTGAGTTTTTATAGCTCATATGTGTCTAGAAATTTTTCTGTTTCCTCTAGGTTATCCAATTTGTTGGTATATAACAGCTCATAGTTTCTTATGATTCTTCATACTTTCAAGGCCTTCTGATTTTGAGACCTCTGTTTTTTCCAATCTAGCTAAGAATTTGTCTATTTTATCATTTCAAAAAACAATTCAGTATTGTTGAATTTTTTCTATTTTTTTCTCCATTTTATTTATTTCTGCTCTGATGTTTATTGCTTCCTTCCTTATGAAAACCTTGGTCTTAGTTTGTTCTTCTCTTTCAAAATCCCTGAGATGCAATATTATATTGTTTAAGTGAGATTTTTCTTTTTGATATAGGCATTTATTGCTATAAATTTTACTCTTAGAATGGCTTTTGCTGCACTTCATATGTTTTGGCATGTTGTGTTTACATTTTAATTTGTCTCAGGCAATTTTTTACTTCCCTTTTGATTTCTTTTTTGACCCATTGGTTGTTAAGGAACATGTTGTTTAACTTTCACACATTTGTGAATTGTCCAGAATTTCTTATTGATTTCTAGTTTTATAACATTCTCATCAGAAAAGAGACTTGGTATTATTTCAATCCTCTTAAATTTGTTAAGACTTTATTTACATCAAGTCTTATGACTTCACATGACCTAACATATGATCTATCTGAGAGAATGTTTTGTGTGTACTTGAGAAGTAAGTATACTCTGTTGCTGTTGGGTGAAATGTACTGTACATGTCTATTAGGTTCATTTGGTCTAAAGAGTAATTCAAGTCCAACGTTTCTGTATTGATTTTCTGTCTAGATGATCTGGCCATATTATTGGAAGTGGGATATTAAAGTCCCCTACTATTATTGTATTGAAGCCTATCTCTCTCAACAGATCATTTAGCATTTGCTTTAAAGTTCATATACATAAACACACACACACACACACACACACACACAGGGTCAGGGTATCAACTCTGTTATAGCCTCTTGATGAACTGATCCCTTTATCACTGTGTAAAGTGCTTCTTTGTCTCCTTTTACAGTTTTTGACTTAAAATGCACTTTGTCTGATACAAGTATAGCTACTCCTGTTGTCTTTTGGTTTCCATTTGTATGGAATATCATTTTCAATCCCTTCACACGCAGTCTTTGTTTGTCTTTACTAGAAAAGTGAGCCTCTTATAGGCAACATATACTTGGATCTTGTTTTCTTTTTTTATCCATTCAGCTACTCTATGTCTTTGGTTGGAGAATTTTATTCATTTACATTCAAGATAATTATTAATAGGTAAGGACTTACTACTGCTATTTTTAAATTTGTTTTCTGGTTGTTTTGTAGATAGTTTCTTCCTCTCTTGCTGTCTTTCTTTATGATTTGATGGTTTTCTCTAGTTGTGTGCTTTGAATAGTTTATTTTTATATTTAGTCCCATTATTATAGATTTTTGTTTTACAGTTACCATGAGACTCACACACACTGTCTTATACCTGTAACAGGCTATGTTAAGCTAATAATGACTTAACTTTGATTGCAGACAAAAAATCCCCCAACTTTTCATGATTTTGATGTCAAAATTTATCTTTTTGTAATGGGTATCCCTTGACAATTTATTATAGCTACAGTTGTTTTGAAAACCTTTATCTTTTAATCCCTATACCAGTGATAAAATTGCTTTACACCATAACACTACAGTACTAGAACTTTCTGAGTATAACTATGTATTACACCATCAAGTTTTGTACTTTCATGTACAAAACTGAACTCTTGATTTCTCCCCTGACAAGCAAAACAACTTCCTCAGCATTCCCCATCTCAGTAAATGGGATTCAATTTTTCCCATTGAAAACCTTCTTTGAGGATAGGAGATGAGGTCTGCCTTTGCTCTCCATGTTCTATCTTCTCACCAGGCTGGAAGAAAAAAAGAGTGGCAAAGAAGGAGAGACTTGTACTGATGGATGCTTCTTTGGAAGTTGATACCCTCTGAAAAACAGATGGACACCACTAGGTCACTCTTTCAGTGGTTACGTTTGGAGTCTCTACTCCCTCCACCCTAACTGGAATTACTGGAAGTAGATCTTACAGAGACTCTTCCTGTTGCAGTTGTCTTATCTTCTTTGGTAGTGATCCCACTACCACCTTCTGTAGCAGCCTGGCTAGTTCAATGGAAACTTTTTTGTCAAATGCAGACTTCTCCATTGTACCCCTTTCTCCTTGCTCTGTGGTCAGGGGAATTTTCAGCCAGTCACTCTTTTGACACTTCCCAAAAAGAACTAAGCACTCATTTCTGAGTCCTATACATTTGGGAGTCTATGTCAGTTCTCTGTGCAATCCTCATGCATCTTTCTTCACTTGACTTGAAGCACAGAGCATGCTGACAGCTCTCACTAAATAAATTCTCTGTGTTAATCTCTTTTCTCATAACCATCTTATTTTCTAATATATAATCTGTAGACAGACTATGAGCAGCTTTTGAACTACATATTAGTAAAGAGAGCATCCTACATAGATTCTCTGTTTAGAGTATCTCAGGCTGGGCACAGTGGCTCACATCTGTAATCCCAACCATTTGGGAGGCCAAGGTGGGCAAATTCCTTGAGCCCAGGAGCTTGAGACCAGCCTTGGCAATATGGCGAAACCCCCTCTCCACAAAAAATACAAATGAATGTGATGAAACACACTTGTAGTTCCAGCTACTCAGGAGGCTGAGGTAAGAGAATCAGTTGAGCCTGGGAGGTCAAGGTTACAGTGAGACCTTATGGCAACACTGCACCCCAACCTGGGTAACAAAATCCCACCAGAAAAAAAAAAAAAAAAAAAGAAGAAGAAATTTAAAAAAACAGAGTATCTCTACTCTCAGCAAACTCTTTCGTCTTTACTTCTCTTTCTCACCTCTCTCCACATCTCTCCCCGTCTCCCTCCTCCTCTAGATCTGCAATGTCCAATATGGTATCCTCTAGATCTGCAATGTCCAATATGGTAGCCACTAGCCATGTATGGCTATTTAATTTTAAAATTTAGTTTCTCAGTTGCACTAGCCACATTTCAACTGCTTATTTCCCTCACCACAGAATGTCTTATCATATGACAGTTCTTTAGATTCTTAGCTTGCATGTAACCTAACATGGTTTTTGTAGGTTGCACATAACCCAACATGGCTGCCAACTCCAAGTCTGTGTAACCTTTCTCTAAAGAAGATTCATTCAAGTGTCAGCAAGTGCAACAGTAAATATCAACCAATGAATAAGGTCAAGTGTACAGAATAATAGGTTGTGGAAGTTAGAGAGTGCCTGCCATATTTAAAGAGGCAGCCAGAAGTCAGCCCTGACCATTGTGGCCCTGTGACAATATGAGCTTAGCAGTGCTAGATCTTTTAAATTTCAATAGTAACTAGGAATACAGATTTATATAAAATTTCAATGATATAATTAAAAATAAAATAATTCTTCCTATTTATATTTGTTCATTATACAATATTTAAGAAATATATAAAAGTATGTGGAAGGGCCGAGCATGGTGGCTCATGCCAGTAATCCCAGCACTTTGAGAGGCCAAGGTGAGTGGATCACTTGAGGTCAGGAGTTTGAAACCAGCCTGGCCAAGATGTTTAAACCCTTTCTCTACTAAAAATACAAAAATTACCCAGGTATGGTGGCATGTACCTGTAATTCCAGTTACTCGGGAGGTTAAAACACAAGAATCGCTTGAACCTGAGAGGTGGAGGTTGCAGTGAGTAGAGATTGCACCACTGCACTCCACCCTGAGTCATGGAGTGAGACTCTGCCTCAAAAATAAAAATTAAAAAAGTATGTGAAAGAATAAATATTACCTGAAATTCCACTGTTTTACACTGGGCACCATTAATATCTTGATAACCACATTTTTATGTACAAGCATCTCTTTGTACCTATAAATACACAAGTATAATTGTATCTAAATGGAAAATTTTATGTATTACTTTTTATTATGGACAACTTTTTAGGATTTTTTTTCTTTACCTTCTCCATGATCCCTGTTTGACATTTTACTAGTGGTTTAAATATTTTTCAAAAACACTCTGTGGACCAAATAAAACAGGTCCAGCTCAAAGATATTCAATTTTTCATTTTTGCCTTACATATACCCTGACACTAACTCATTATAGGCTCTGTATTTCTCTATTCAAATTCTCTAATTAAAAAAAATCTAACATTCCATTAAACAAACAACTGACCAGTCTAACCCTAGTCTAACCAGCTATAAGAAAAGCCTAAGCCTGATCCTCTAATATGAGCTGTGGGTAGGGATGTCTCCCAGTTAAAGGAACTGAGAGCTGGAGAAGCCTCAAAAACATGTCTTCTACATACTAAGCAGCACAAGAGACCAAGAGCAAGATTTCTGGAGACGGACTGGGCCCAAACCCCAAATCCACCACATTACTGACTGTGTGAGCTTCAGCCAGTTACTTAACGTCTCTTCATCCAATAACTTCCTCTAGAAAAAGAATTCTTAAAAACAAGCAAGCAAAAACCAACCAAAAAAAATACATCACCAATAGCTACAATGCAAATGGAAAGTAATACATGCCATAACAAAAGGGACTAAGTAAACCCATAAGTTGTTGCAGAAATGCTGGCCACATGCTCCCTCCTTAGATTGTTGCAAATTCAGGAAATTGTTGCTAATGATGTTATACAGACTGTAGTGGGGACAAAATTTTTACACTATGTGTTAGTCAGAAAATAGTAGTTTACGCTGCAGTAAAAAATAAGTCAAAAGTCACAGTGGCTTATAAAAAGAGAGTTTACCTCTCCCCCATAATTAATTTATAAGGAGGGTCTGCTCATCATACTCACTCAAGAGCCCAGACTACTGTAAGCTCCATATTGGCACATCCTCTGTTTCCTAACATTTCTGCTTAGAAGAGACACCCTCCACTTCTGGTCACATTTCACCTGCCATGCCTGAGTTCAAAAAGGTGGAAATACCTAACCCTCTCATCAGGAGGGCCACTGAATGCTTGTGTGCAGTAACACATCTACTAATCTGTATTAGTCCATTCTCTCACTGCTATAAATACATGAGACTGGGTAGTTTATAAAGAAAAGAGGTTTAATTGGCTCATGGTTCTGTAGGCTGTACAGGAAGCATGATACTGACATCTACTCAACTTCTGGGGAGGCATCAGGAGATTTATGATCATAGCAGAAGGTGAAGAGGGAGCCTGTACTTCACATGGCCTGAGCCAAAGGAATAGAGGGAGTAGAGAGGTGCCACATACTTTTAAACAACCAGACCTCACAATAACTCACTATCATGACAACACCACCAGTGGGGATGTTAAACTTGAAAAACAGCCCCCATGAGTCAATCATCTCCCACTAGGCCCCACCTCCAGCATTAGGGATTAAGCTTCAACATAAGATTTGGGTGGGGACACAAATCCAAACCATATCATTCTGCCCCTGGCCCCTCCAAAATCTCATGTCCTTCGTACATTTCAAAATACAATCATGCCTTTCCAACATTCCCCCAAAGTCTGAATTCATTCCAGCATTAACTCAAAAGTCCACAGTTTAAAGTTTCATCTGAGACATGGCTAATCCTTTCTGCCTATGAGTCTGTAAAATTAGAAATAAGTTATTTCTAAGATATAATGAGGATATAGATACATATTCCCATTCAAAAAGAGAAAAATTAGTCAAAAGAAAGGGGCTATAGGCCCCACGCAAGTCCAAAACTCAGCAGGGCAGTCTTTAACTCTTAAAGCTCCAAAATCTCTTCTGACTTTATGTCTTACATCCCTATGGCTTTGCAAGGTTCAACCCCAACAATTGTTCTCAAGAGCTGGCATTGAGTGCTTACAGCTTTGCCAGGTGCACGGTGCAAGTTACTGGTAGATCTGTGCTTCTAGAGTCTGGAGGATAGTGGTCCTTTTCTCACAGCTCCACTACACAGTTGTCCCAGTGGGAACCCTGTGTAGGGGCTCCAACCCCATATTTCCCCTTTTCACTGCCCTAAGTAAAGGTTCTCCATGAAGGCTCCACCCCTGCAGCAAATTTCTCTCTGGACATCCAGGCTTTTCCCATAGATACTCTGAAATCCAGGCAGAGACTCCCAAGCCTCAATTCTTGCATTCTGTGCCCCCACAGGCTTAACACCACGTGAAAATCACCAAGTTTTATGACTTGCACACTCTAAAGCAGTGTCTCAAGCTGTACTTGAGCCCCTCTTAGCCATGGCTGGAGCTGGAGCAGCTGGGATGCAGGGAGTAGTGTTCCAAGGCTGTACAGGGCAACAGGGCCCTGGGCATGGTCCACAAAGCCATTCTGTCTTCAGAGGCCTCTGGGCCTGTGATGGGAGAGGCTAGCAGGAAGGTCTCTGAAATGCCTTTGAGGCATTTTCTCCATTGTCTTGGCTATCAGTACCTGCTTTCCTTTTAAAAGGTTATGGAAATTTCTGCAGCCTACTTGAATTCCTCCCCAGAAGATAGGCTTTTCTTTTTCTGACAAGGTTACACATTTTTCAAACTTGTATGTTCTGCTTCCCTTTTAGACGAAAGTTCCAGTTTCAGATTATTCTTTGCTCCTGCATATGAGATAGGCTGTTAGAAGCAGACAGGCCACACCTTGAATGCTTTGCAGCTTAGAAATTTCTTCCACCAGATATCCTATCTTGAGAGTGCTGTTATCACTCTCAAGCTCCTCATTATCATCTGGGACCTCCTCAGCCTGGACTTCACTGTTCATGTCACTAATCAGCATTTTGGTCACAACCATTCAACAAGTCTCTAGAAAGTTCCAAACTTTCCCTCCTCTTCCTGTCTTCTTCTGAGCCCTCCAAACTGTTTCAACCTCTACCTGTTACCCAGTTCCAAAGCTGCTTCCACAGTTTCAGGTATCTTTATAGCAGTACCCCACTTCTCAGTACCAATTTTCTGTGTTAGTCCATTCTTGCACTGCTATAAAGAAATACTTGAGACTGGGTAATTTATAAAGAAATGAGGTTTAATTGGCTCACAGTTATGCAGGGTACAGACAGCATAATGCTGGCATCTGCTCAGCTTCTGGGGACGCATCAGAAAACCTACAATCACAGCAAATGAACAGGGAGCCCACACTTTACATGGCCTGAGAAGGAGGAAGAGAGAGACTGCAGAGGTGCCACATACTTTGAAATAACCAGATCTCACAATAAGTCACTATTGTGATGACAGCACTGGGGGGTGGGGAAGGCATGATATAAAACCAGGAGAAACGGTCCCACTTATCCAATCTCCTCCCACAGGTCTTACCTCAAGCATTGGAAATTACATTTCAACATAGATTTTGGTAGAGATGGAGATCCAAACCATGTCACACATTGTGATTCAGATGTGCAAACAAAAAAATGAACTCACATTACTTTCTAGAACTGATGTCACCTCACTCTAGAGCCCAATTTCCAGTGAGGGTGAAAGATTTCTGTTCAGGATTTCCCTAAAGTGCTCTAATTATTTATATTGCCCATGCCTACTGTGAACTCTCAACCACTACAGGAAAAGGTAGAACAAAGGCTTCAGACCAGGTCCCTTGCCCTTCTCTTCCTCTCCAACTGTCTGCTCCCTGTCTTTCCTGCTGGAAGGGACATTGCTGCTTCATAGCCAGCCTATTGTGTGCCTTATAATACAGCTCTAAGTTTGGCCCACTCGGACTGGATTCTTGTGATTTCAAAGGAAGTTTTTAGAACTTAGGAAGCGTGTTCTTTTCAACAAAGCCTAGCTTTCAGTAACTGCCTCACTATAGATTTAATAAATCTAGTGTAAAGGGTATAAATTGAACAATCACAAATTGGCTATGTGAAAACATAAAACTCCCTTGGCTTTTGTACCTCTAAACATTTTTACTTGACAAGCTTCCACTTCCCTCTTGACAGCAAAAAAACTAAATTTAGTTCAATCCATCAAACTTGGCCCAGTCTAGTGGTAGTTTTTTTTTTAATATATTATTTTTCTTTTTTATCAATACATAATATTTGTACATATTTATGGGGTACATGTGACATTTGTTACATGCACAGAATATATAATAATTGAGTCAGTGTATTTTGAGGTGTATATCACCTTAAGTGTTTATCATTTCTATATGTTAAGAACATTTCAAGTTCTCTCTTCTAGCTATTTTGAAATAAAATAAACAATACATTGCTATTACCTATAGTCACTCTACATTGCTATCAAACATGAGAACGATTTCTTCTACATAACTATATGTATGTACCTATTAACCAACATTTATTTCTCCCCCATCCTTCAACATATACCTCCCAGCCTCTGGTATCTATCATTCTACTCTCTACTTCCATAAGATCCACTTTTTTAACTCCCACATATAAGTGAGAATATATGATACTTGTCTTTCTGTGCTTGACTTATTTCATTTAATGACCTCAAGTTCCATCCACATTACTGTAAATGACATGATATTATTCTTTTTATGGCAGAACAGTATTCCACTGTATAGATTCCAAAACCTATACCACATTTTTTTTCATCCATTGATGAATTCATCAGGGATAAATTTCATCAATTCATCCATTGATGAGAACTTAGGTTGATTCCACATCTTTGCTATTGTGGGTAGCGCTGCGATAAACATGCTAATGCAGGTATCCCTTTGATATACTAATTTCCTTTTCTTTGGATAAATACCTAGTAGGGAGAGAGATTTGCTGGGTCATGTGGTAGTTCTATTTTTGGTTTTGTTTTGTTTTGTTTTTCTTTTTGAGAAACTTCCATGCTAATTATTTATATCCCTACCAACAGTGTGTAAGAGTTGCCTTTTCTCTGCATCCTTCCCAGCATCTTTTTTTTTTTTTTTTNTTGTCTTTTAAATAATAGCTGTTCTAATTAAGGTAAGATGATATCTCTGTGGTTTTGATTTATATTTCCCTAATGATTAGTGATGTTGGTACTTTTTTCGTATGCCTGTCATATTGGCCATTTGTATATCTTCTTTTGAGAAATGTCTATCATATCATTTTCCCTCTTTTTAATTGGCGTGTGTGTGTGTGTGTGTGTGTGTGTGTGTGTGTATGTGTGTACTGGTGAATTGTCTGAGTTACTAGTATATTCTTAATATTAGTCCCTTGTCAAATGAATAGTTTGCAAATATTTTCTCCCATTCAACATGTTGTCTTTTCACTTTTTTGGTGGTTTCCTTTGCTGTGCAGCTTTTTACTTTAACATAGTCTCATTTGTCTATTTTTGTTTTTGTTGCCTCTGCTTTGGCCTTATTCATAAAATCTTTGCCTAAACCAATATTCGGAAATAGTGTTTAATGTTTTCTTCCTGCATTTAAGTATCTAATCCATTTTGACTTGATTTTTGTCTGTAGTGAGAAATAGGAATCTAATTTCATTCTTCTGCATATAGCAATCCAATTTTCCCAGCATCATTTATTGAAAAGGTGTTCTTTCCCCAGTGTATGTTCATGGTGCCTTTGTCAGAAATCAGTTGGCTATACAAAGCAAGACAAAGCAAAAAAAAAAAAAATCTGGAGGCATCATACTATTTGACTTCAAACTGTATTATAAGCCATAGTCACCAATAGAGCATGGTACTGGTGTAAAAATAGGCACACAGGACAATGGGGCAGAATACAGAACCCAGAAATAAGGCCATATACTTACACGCAACTGACTTTTGACAAAGCAAACAAAAACATAAAGTAGGGAAAGGACACCGGATATAACAAATGGTGTTAGGATAATTGGCAAGCCATATGTAGAAGAATAAAACTGAATTCTCATCTCTCGCTCTATGCAAAAATCAACTTAAGATGGATAAAAGACTTAAATCTAAGACCTGAAGCCATAAAGATTCTGAAAGACAACATTGAAAAAACCCTCCTAGACACTGGCTTAGGCAAAGACTTCATGTCCAAGAACCCAAAAGAAAATGCAGCAAAAACAAAGATAAATAGACGAGACTTAATTAAACTAAAAAGCTTCTGCACAGTAAAAGAAATAATCAGCAAAGTTAACAGACAACCCACAGAGTGGAGAAAATCTTCACAATCTGTACATCCAAAAAAGGACTCATATCCAGAATCATCAAAGAACTCAAACAAATCAGCAAGAAAAAAAAATAAATAAATAATCCATCAAAAAATGGGCTAAGGGCATGAATAGATAATCCTCAAAAGAAGATATACAAATGGCCAATAAGTATATGGAAAAACACTTAGTGTCACTAGTTATCAGGGAAATGTGAATCAAAACCACAATGCCATACCACCTCACTCCTGCAAGAATGGCCATAATCAAAATATCAAAAAATAATAGATGTTGGTTGGGATGTGGTAAAATGGAACACTTTTACACTGTTGGTGGGAATGTAAACTAGTACAACCACTATGGAAAACACGGTGAAGATTCCTTAAAGAACTAGATCTACCATTTGATCTAGCAACCCTACTACTAGGTATTTTCTCAGAGGAAGATAAGTCATTATATGAAAGAGATATTTGGATGTGCATGTTTATAGCAGCAAAATTTGTAATTGCAAAAATATAGAACCAGTCCAACTGCCCATCAATCAACAAATGGATAAAGAAATTGTGGAATGAATGTATATATGAATATATATATTCTTGAATATATATAAATGAATATATGTATATATTCTTGAATATATATAAAAGAATATTACTTTATATATGTAACATGTTATAAATATATATCTAACATACATATAAAAGAATACTACTCAGCCATAAAAAGGAATGAAACAATGGCATTTGCAGCAGCCTAAATGGAATTGGAGACTATTATTCTAAGCAGAGTGACTCAGAAATGGAAAACTTAACATCATATGTTCTCACTCATTTGTGGGAGCCAAGCTATGAGGATGCAAAGGCATAAGAATAATACATTGAACTTTGGGGACTCTGGGGAAAGGGGGGGTAGCAAGAGATAAAAGACTACACATTGAGTATAGTGTACACTGCTTGGGTGATGGGCACAGCAAAATCTCAGAAATCACCACTAAAGAATTTATGCATTTAACCAAATGCCACCTGTTCCCTAAAAACCTATAAAAAATAAAGCTTTAAAAAAAACAAATATTATGATAATTTATTCTAAGGGTTTTTACAAAATGCTTTATGAAAAATTATATATATATATAAGAAATACAGTATAATTAAACAGCTTACATTCACCATAGCACGTGTGTACCTATGTAACAAACCTGCATGTTCTGCCCATGTACCCCAAAACTTAAAGTATAATTTTAAAAAAAACAAAACTTTGTTGTAAAAAAAAAAAAGAAAGAAAGAAATCAGTTGGCTCTAAATTTTATTTCTGTTCCATTGATCTATGTGTTTATCTTTATACCAATACCTTGCTATTTTGGTATTAGTATTTTGATAGGAATTGCATTGAATCTGTAGATCACTTTGGGCAGTAAGGTCATTTTAACAAAATTAATTCTTCTGATTCATGAGCATGGGATGTCTTTCCATATTTTTCTATCATCTTCCATTTCTTTCGTCAGTGTTTTGTAGTTTTCCTTGTACAAATCTTTTACTTCCTTGGTTAAATTTATTTCTTTTTTAATTTTTTTTATTGTATTTTAGGTTTGGGGGTACATGTGAAGAACATGCAAGATTGTTGCATAGGTACACACATGGCAGTGTGATTTACTGCCTTCCTACCCTTCACCTATATCTGACATTTCTCCTCATGCTATCTCCCCCAACTCCCTGCCCCATGCTGTCCCTACCCTATTTCCACCCAACTGACCCCAGTGTGTGATGCTCCCCTCCCTGTGTACATGTGTTCTCATTGTTCAATACCTGCCTATGAGTGAGAACATGCAGTGTTTGATTTTCTGCTCGTGTCAGTTTGCTGAGAATGATGGTTTCCAGGTTCATCCATGTCCCTACAAAGGAGGCGACCTCATCGTTTTTGATGG
>NW_016107411.1:4045251-4051784 GCF_001604975.1 Cebus imitator | reverse complement strand
TATCAGTTTCAGGAGATTTTGGGCTGAGACGATGGGGTCTTCTAGATATACAATCATGTTGTCTGCAAATAGAGACAATTTGACTTCCTCCTTTCCTATTTGAATACCCTTTATTTCTTTTTCTTGTCTGATTGCTCTGGCTAGAACTTCCAGTACTATATTGAATAGGAGTGGTGAGAGAGGGCATCCTTGCCTAGTGCCAGATTTCAAAGGGAATGCTTCCAGGTTTTGCCCATTCAGTATGATATTGGTTGTTGGTTTTTCATAAATAGCTTTTATTATTTTGAGATATGTTCAGTCAATACCTAGTTTATTGAGGGTTTTTAGCATAAAGGGCTGTTGAATTTTGTCAAAGGCCTTCTCTGCATCAATTGAGATAATTGTGTGGTTTTTGTCTTTGGTTCTGTTTATGTGGTGAATTATGTTTATAGACTTGCGTATGTTGAACCAGCCTTGCATCCCTGCGATGAATCCTACTTGAAATTTATTTCTATGTATTTTTGTAGCTATTGTAAATGGGATTGCCTTCTTGATTTCTTTGGCAGCCTGTTCATTATTAGTATATAGAAATGCTACTGGGTTTTGAATGTTAATTTTATATTCTACAATTTTACCTAATTTACCAAATCTAAGAGTTTTTTGGGAGAGTCTTAAGGTTTTTCTAGATATAAGACCATATCATCTGCAAAGAGGGCAAAGAAGGACAATTTGACTTCCTCTTTTCCAGTTTAGATACCTTTTATTTCTTCCTCTTGCTTGATTGCTCTGGCTAGGACTTCCAGTACTATGTTGAATAGGAGTGGTAAAAGTGGGCATCCTTGTCTTGTACTTTTTCGTAGAGGAAAAGTTATCAGCTTTTCTTCTGTCCATAAAATATTAGCTGTGTGTTTGTGACATACGGCCTTTAGTATGTTGAGGTATGTCCCTTCTATGTCTAGTTTGTTGAGCATTTTTGTCATGAAGGGTTAATTTTATCGAATGCTTTTTCTGCATCTACTGAGATTATCATATTATTTTTGTCCTTTATCTGTTGATGTGATGTATCATGTTTAATGATTTCTGTATGTTGAACCATTCATGCATCTCTAGGACAACTCTCACTTGACCATGATATACTCTTTTTGATGTGCTATGGGTTTCTATTTGTTAGTATTCTGCTGAGGGTTTTGGGGTCTCTGTTCATCAGGGATATTGGCCTGTAGTTTTCTCTTTTTTTTTTTTTATTGAGTCATCACCTGGTTCGGTATTAGGGTAAATGCTCACCTCATAGAATGAATTAGGGACAATTTCCCCCTCTTCAATTTTTTGGAGTAGTTTGAGGAAAATCAGTGAATATGTAATATCATCAATCATAAAGAGAGCTTAATAAAGATCCCATTATTGCTTATAACCGCCTTGTTTCTAACTTTTGTCTAATGATGTTACATTTTGCTTTTCTTGGATCCCAACTCCATAATCCAGAAAAACATACATTCCTGGGCAAGTAAGGGCTCTCCTTTGTGAGCATTCTTCACACAAGTGTTGTAGAAGGGCATTTAATTAAAAGACGATAACAGAAACATTGGCCTTTGGAAACACTAAGCATCATCCCTATCATAAAGAGCTAAGCAAGAAGCAGAGGGATTATGAGGCCAGCCCTAAAGGGGTCTCTAGCACCATAATCAACCTTTGCATATCAGGTATTTGGCAGTTCCCATTCTTTTGCACCCACTGAAACATACATGATGAATGGTATTCATGTGTAGCACCAAGATTAAGGGTTTTAGTGCAGACGGATTATGCTGCAGGTTGTGTACAATTTCCCCTTCTCCAACTCACTCACATCTTTTAACGCTCACAGAAGTGCCAAATAGACCCATGTCCTTGGATAACCTCATCATGCAGATCACTTTGAGTTTGCTGTAATTTCTAACAAGTAATTAATTTTAAAACTTTGGTAGCTGTTACTAATAATAAATTACTTGTGACACACCTCACAAAGGACATATCTTGATTGAGTACTACTGCTCCCAAATGAGATCTACCAGGGTTCTGTAAAAATATTGAAGCTAAGGGTTCATTATTAGTAGAGGCTGCAGTGATCTCACCTATCCCAACACTTATATTCAATAAAATTTTTTTGCCTGCCCCTTCTTCTGAGAAGACCTCGATCCAGTTATGTATTACATTTAATAATTCACTAAAAGGAATTTTTCTGTTTAATTACCTATGTTTTTCCTTTAATGACCCAAAGTGTTTAAAATGACAGCATGTTTTAGAAATTATTTATTTTACTTTCTTATCCCAAATATTCCTCATGTAGTTATTCACGGGCATTTTCAATATTATGAGTAAACTGCCACGGAGCTTTGATTAAACAGTTTTTAATAATGCATGATTTATAAAATGTCTTGTGTTGAAATATGTTTCCATTATTTTTCTTCATGTAGTATCATTAAGACAGAAACATTATATATTCTTGCCAGTACATGTGCTCCTGTACAGTTCGTATGTGTGACTACTTCTAGAATAATTACATAGAAAGCAAATGAAATTAAAGATACTTAATATAAATGGTTGTCCTCAAAATACACTACCCATATTAAAGTGTCTGTGGAGCTGGTGCTCATCTCAGTGGACTCCCAACAGATGGAGTGTTCTGTTTGTCACATTACTTTGGAGCTTCAAAATGTGCCCGATGGGAATTCCATTACCTGCACCATCTGTACAGGTGACCTCCTTGCCTTCCACTTGCCAGATTCAGAATATATGAGGCACTTTTAAACATGATTTTAAAATACAGCATATGCAAATATGGCCATGCTTGACATATTTACTCCAGTACCAAAAATACACATACATATATATATATATATATATATATATATATATGTTCTTTCTGCTTTAATCCCTGGATGTACATCAGGAGAGATTTGTAAGAGTTTGTTTTGTTTTCAATACCTACAAATATGATTTTTTATGTGATAAAACTTTACAAAGAGTTCTTATTTCTTACCAAACATAAAATTAAATGATTAAACATAGAGTTTGAGAGACATGTGAAAGCTGTCCTCAACCCAGAAAGATCTTCCTTCCCAATGACACATTATTTGGGGTTCAGCAATCTCAATCCAGACATTTCCAGGCATCATTTTTACAAAATGTAACAAGCAGAGCCTGAATTGAAACCCTGTTTCATTTACCTAAAAAACTCCTTTTCTCCCCCTACAACATACTCCTTCACTTGGATGGTTGTCACTAACAATATAAATGTGAATGAGCTTTTTTTCTAAGTGAGAGGAAATAAACTAGCACCTGAAAACCCTGAGCAAGGCTAAGGAAAGGGGAAAAGGACATAGATAACAAAGCTGGGAAGGGACAATAGAATAATGTCTACTTCAATTTTGCCTAGACTGGGCCATGAGTGAAACCTGACTTCTATGAATTCTGTCTACAATGTAACAAAGTGGTAACCCATCTTAAAGAGCTCCTGTCACTGCAGAAACTCCACTAAGGAGAAATCGAAAATAGTGGGGAAAGGGAGGACCCACTGAGAACCATCCCAGCAACCCGACCCACAGCTGGTCTTCCCTGGACACCATGAACCACACTATCCAAACCTTCTTCACTCCCGCCAACACCAACTGTCCTCTCAACTATGAGATGCTGAAGGAGGAGCATGAGGTGGATATGCTGGGGGTGCCCCATAACCCAGCTCCCCCAACATCCACCATGATCCACATTGGCAGGGAGACCTTCATGTCCAACCATGTCATCTGGTCCCTGTTTAACACCCTCTTTGTGAACTCCTGCTGCCTGGGCTTCATAGTGTTCATTTACTCCATGAAGTCTAGGGACAGGAAGATGGTTGGCAACCTGACCCGGGCCCAGGCCTATGCCTCCACCGCCAAGGGCCTGAACATCTGGGCCCTGATTTTGGGCATCATCTTGACCATTCTGCTAATCACCAATCAGGAATCATCCAGGCCAGGGGCTCTGCCCATGACCTGTTTCCCACATACTCCACCTTCCATTCCTTGCCCTGCCCATGAGCTGAGTCCCGTATCAGCCCTTTATCCTCACATACTTTTCTACAATGGCATTCAATAAAGTGCACGTGTTCCTGGAGAAAAAAAAAAAAAAAACCTCCACTCAATGGTCCCTATTCATATAACATGTATTACAATATGTCGGATTGGACTGAATTACAGATGGAACATCCAGCTATTTTTATTTGGTACCTTACTGAACAGAATGTAAAATAAACTTTCAAATGTATTACAGTAGCAGTGAACACTCCTAGAACCAGGTTGTGTCATTTATATACCATTTCCCACTAAAAAGAAAAGGGCTCCTTAAATAAATGACTGATTCTGAATCTGAAGCAGAAAATGCAGCAAGATGGGTCTGGGACATCCTTTCAAAAGGAAGCTTTGACATGAACCCATGAGTTCATGTCAAAGGGAAATAGGACCAACTTGAGGGAGCTTGTATTAACCTAAAGAAAATCAAAAAGAACAATAACGGTAGTGGATTAAAACATATCAGTGCTATAAAATATTAAAACACATGTAAACACTATAAAAAAGAAAAGGAAAAACTTATTGATTACAAGAAATTTAAAAGACATAATAATCAACTATGATTTTGGTCCTTGTTTAGATTCTATTTCAAATGAACCAACTGAAAAAATATAGGGACAATTTGAACATGGACTAGGTATCAGAAAATACTAAGAAATTATTACTCATTTTTCTAGATGTGATAATGGCGTAATGGTTAAGTTTTTAAAAAAAAACTTATGAGAGATGTAAGTGAAAGTATTTACAGACATGTGGGCCAAGATGGTTTGACTAGACATAGTCAGTAAGAACTTCGCCCAGTGAGAATAGACCAGCAAGAAGAACATCACAATTTGAGCAGATCTTCAGAAGGTAGGCACTGAGAGTAAACAGAGGGAGAATGCAGACCCTGGGCTGAAGCAGCAGGAAGCTGGGAACCTTGCACAGGGTTGCCAAGCCCCAGGATTCATTCCTGGCCCTGAGTGGCTCCTGGAGAAAGGGTGAATAAAACAGGTGTGGAGTGGCCCAGTCTAGCCACAAACTCCAGAAGCCTAGCTGCAGGAGACCCTGTGACTCCATGGACATTTAAGCTGGGAGGAAGAGCTTCCTGGAGAGTTGGCAGGAACAGGACTCCAGCCTGCATGGAGCCCAGAAAGTTTGGCATGACAATGATTCTAGTGGAGCATGGCCAGGGACGCCCATCCCCCAAGACTCACCAGGCTCTTGTAGGTGGCTTTGCCTTTGTCAACTGTTGGATTTGGACAGAACAGAGCTATCTTGCCCACAAGATGGGGCCAGTCTGATCTGAGCATCCCTCTCTCTCTTGGCTTCTTCCAGGTGCCCTGCCTGGCTACACCCACTTGTAGTACAACCTCAAGATGTCCAACTAGGGTGCCTTGCAGTGGTCACTGCTATAACTCTTTTGTAGGCAAATTTTGTCTAACCATTAGAGAGCTTCTGCAGATGGGCCCCCACCAGCACACACCCACCCCCTGCCACCACCACTTTGCCAACACGCACTCATTCTCAGCCTCCCCCCACTGCTTTGATGGTGCATGTGTGCACATACAACCCCATCACCCTGCTCCTACTGACATGCACATGTGGACCCAACCACACCACTGCCAGTAGTGCATGGGTGCAGACCCGACCACACAACCACCCTGCTACTGCTGGCATGTGTATGTGTGCACAGGCTCTGCTGTCACTGCCCCGACAAAGTACTTTTGCTGGCACCTCTCCCAATCAGAGTGTTGTTACCAGGAGACCAGGAATATCTCAGATTCTGCAGTGCTGTAGGTACTTAACATCAAGGGGACAGAGAACAAAGACATGGACCTAGTCCCACACCCCCAGGGTCACAGCACACAGTACAAGAACGCTGAGCTGAGCCTTGGCCCCATAAAATCATTCAGAAACAAAACCAGTCAGCTAAATCCAGCTTATATTGCAGTCAAACCCTCAAGTGCATCAAAGAGTTTGAAAGCAAAAAGCCTTTTAAAGCAACTTTAAAGATTAAAGAAACATCAGCCCAAACACATAGATTAAAGAAAAAAAAGCACAAAACTCTGAAACTCATGGATCCAAGATGGCAGTTTAGGAACAGTTCAGGATTGCAGCTCCCAGTGAAAGCGCAGAGGCTGCGGCAGGTGATCCCCAGGCAAGCAGGGCCTGGAGTGAACCTCAGCAGACCTACAGCAGAGGGGCCAGACTGTTAGAAAGAAAACTAAGAAACAGAAATAGCTTCATCATCAACAAACAGAACGTCCACTCAGAGACCCAATCTGAAAGCCACCAACTACAAACATGACTGGTGGATAAACCCATAAAGATGGGAAGAAACCAGTGCAAAAAGGATGAAAACACCCGAAACCAGAACACCTCTCCTTCTACAAGGGATCACAACTCCTCACCAGCAAGGGAACAAGGTTGGATGGAGAACGAGTGTGATGAAATGACAGAATCAGACTTCAGAAGGTGGGTAGTAAGAAA
>NW_016107411.1:4028820-4040599 GCF_001604975.1 Cebus imitator | reverse complement strand
CACCGCATGTTCTCACTCATAGGTGGGTGTTGAACAATGAGAACACATGGACACAGGGAGGGGAGCACTACACACTGGGGTCAGTTGGGGGGAAATAGGGGAGGGACGGTGGGGGGTGGGGAGTTGGGGAGAGATAGCAAGGGGAGAGACGCCAGATGTAGGTGATGGGGAGGAAGGCAGCAAATCACACTGCAACGTGTGTATCTATGCAATAATCTTGCATGTTCTTCACATGTACCCCAAAACCTAAAATGCAATAAAATAAATAAATGGGTAAAATAAATAAATAAAAAGATTTAAAAAAAAAAACTCTGAAACTCTAAAAATTAGAAAGCTAGAGTGTCTTGCCTCCAGGTGGCTTCACTAGCTCCCCATAATGGTTCTTAACCAGTCTCAAATGGCTGAAATGACAGACATAGGATTCAGAATCTGGATGGCAATTAAGACCACTGATATTCCAGTGAAAGAAGAAACCCAATCTAAGGAATCTAAGGAATCCAGTAAAATGATTCAAGAGCTGAAAGATTAAACAACCATTTTAAGAAAGAACCAAACTGACCTGATAGAGCTGAAAAACTTACTACAATAATTTTCTAATATAATCAGAAGTATTAACAGCAGAATACAGAAAGCTGAGAAAAGAATCTCAGAGCTCAAAGACCAGTTCTTCAAATAAATTCAGCTAGACAAAAATAATGAACAAAGAAGTTTTAAAAATGAACAAAACCTCCGAGAAATAGGGTGTTATATAAACAGACCAAACCTACAACTCATTGGCATCCCCAAAAGAGAGGGCAAGCAACTTGGAAAACATATTTGAGAATACTACCCACGAAAATTTCACCACCCTTGCTACAGAAGTCAACATTCAAACTCAGGAAATTCAGAAAACTCCTCTGAGATACTGTATAAGATTACCATCCCTAGAACATATAGTCATCAGATTCTCCAAAATCAATGCAAAAGAAAAAATAGTAAAGCCAGCCAGAAAGAAGAGGCTTTCACCTACAAAAGGAACCCCATCAGATAATAGCAGACCTTTCAGCAGAACCAGAAGATATTGGGGGTCTATTTTCAGCAGTCTTAGAGAAAAAAAAATCCAACCAAGAATTTTATATCCAGCCAAACTAAGCTTCATAAGTGAAGGAGAAATAAAATCCTTTATAAACAAGCAAATGCTAAGAGAATTCATTACCACAAAACCTGTCTTACAAAAGATCCTTAAAGGCATGTTAAACATGGACACAAAAGACCATTACCAGCCACCACAAAAATACTCTTAAGTACATAGACCATTAACACTATAAAGTTAGTGTTAAACACCTACCCAATCAAATCTGCATAACAATTAGCTAACAACACAATGATGGGATAAAATCCACACATATCAACATTAACCTTTAACATAAATGGGCTAAACACCCCACTTAAAATGCACAGAGTGATATGCTGGATAAAGAAGCAGGACCCAAATGTATGCTGCCAAGAAACCCAACGGACATGCAATGACACCCATAGGGTCAAAGTAAATAGGTAGAGAAAAACCTCTCAAGCAAATGGAAACACAAAAGAACAGGAGTTGCTATTCTTATTTCAGACAAAACAGATTTTACTGACAATCAAAAGGAACAAAGAAGAGCATTGCATGATGATAAAGAGTTCAATTCAACAAGAAGTCTTAACTGTCCTAAGTACATGTGCACCCAATGCTGAAGCACCCAGATTCATAAAACAAGTTCTTAGAAGAGATTTGAAGAGAGTTAGATAACCACACAATAACACCAGGAGACTTCAACAACCCACTGGCAGTATTAGGTGGATCATCAAGGCAGAAAGCTAACAAAGATATTTGGTACCCAAACTTGACACTTGACCAAATGTACCTAATAGATTACACAACACTCAACCCAGCAGTAAAAGAATATACATTCTCTTCGTCCAAACATGGTACCTATGCTAAAACTGACCACATGCCCAGCCATAGAGCAATTCTCAACAACTTTTTGAAAACCAAAATTATATCAGCCACACTCTTGGAGCACAGCAAAATAAAAATAGAATCAATACCAAGATGTCTCAAAACCATACAATTACATGGAAATCAAACAACCTGGTCCTGAATGACTTTTGGGTCGAAAATGAAATAAAGGCAGAAATCAAGAAATTCTTTGAAATTAATATAGACAAACATACGACATACCAGAATCCCTGGAACACAGTTAAAATGTGTTAAGAGGAAAGTTTGTGGTGCTAAATGCCCACATCAAGTTAGAAAGATCTCAAATTAACAACCTAAAATCACACCTAAAGGAACTGTCAAACCAGCCTGAAAACTAGCAGAAGTCAAAAAATAATCAAAATCAGACCTGGACTGAACAAAATGGTGATGTGAAAAACCATACAAAAGATCAAGAAAACCAGAAGTGCTCTTCTAAAGACTAAATAAGACAGACAGACTGCTGGCTAAACTAATTTTAAAAAAAGGAATATCCATAAACAGAATCAAAAATGACAAAGGGTACATTACTACCAACCCCATAGAAATACAAGAAACCCCCAGAGACTATTACAAACACCTCTGTGAACACAAACTAGAAAACCAAGAAGTGGATAAATTCCTGGAAATGTACAACCTCCTAAGATTGAACCAGGAAGAAATTAAAAGTCTGAACATGCCAATAATGAGTTCTAAAACTGAATCAATACTAAAAAGCCTATCGATAAGCAAAAGCCCTGGACAAGGCAGATTCAAAGCCAAATTCTACAAGACATATTAAGAAGAACTGGTATCAATCCTACTAAACTATTTCAAAAAAAAAAAAAAAAATTAGGAGAAGGGACTCTTCCCTAACTCATCCTATGAGGCCAGCATCATTCTGATACCAAAACATGGCAGACACAAAAAAAAATTAAAAAAGAACTTTAGCCAACATCCCTGATGAATATAGATGCAAAAATTCTCAACAAAATGCTACCAAACCAAATCCAGCAGCTCATTAAAAAGCTAATCCACCATGATCAAATAGGCTTTATCCCAGGATGCAAGGTTTGTTTAACATATGCAAATCAACAAATGTGATTCCTCGCCTAAACAGAACTAAAAACAAAAACCACATGATCATCTCAATAGACACAAGAAAAGCCTTTGATAAAATTCAACATCCCTTCAGGATAAAAACTGTCAACAAATTAAACATTGAAGGAACATACCTCAAAATAATAAAAGCCATACGTGACAAACCCAGAGCCAACATCATACTGAACAGGCAAAAGCTGGAATCATTCCCCTTGAGAACCAGAACAGATAAAGATGCCCATTCCCATCACTGCTATTCAACATAGTTTTGAAAGTCCTAGCCAGAGCAATCAGGCAAGAGAAAGAAATAAAAGGCATCTAAATAGGAAGACAGGAAGTTAAACTCTCTCTTCACAGATGATACAAATCTATATGTAGAAAACTCCACAGTCTCTGCCCAAAGACTCATAAATCTGATATAAATAACTTCATCAAAGTTTCAGGACACAAAATCAAGGTACAAAAAACCAGTAGCATTTCTATACACCAACAATTTCTAAGCTGAGAGTCAAATCAAGAATGTACTCCAATTCACAATAGCCACAAAAAAAATAAAATACCTAGAAATACAGCTAACCAGGGAAGTGACAGATCTCTACAATGAAAATTACAAAACTCTGCTGAAAGAAATCAGGGATTACACAAACAAATGGACAAACATTTTGTGCTCATGAATAGGAAGAATTTATGACCATACTGCCCAAAACAATTTATAGACTCAATGCTATTCCTATCAATCTGTCAATGAACATTTCATACTACCTAACTTCAAACTATACTACAAACCTTCAGTAATCTAAACAGCATGGTATTGGTAGAAAAGTAGACATATAGAGCAATGGAACAGGTTAGAGAACCCAGAAATAAAGCCACACACCTACAACCATCTGATCACTGACTTTAAACCCTCTGATCATTGACAAAGTCAACAATAAGCAATGGGGAAATGATTCCCTATTCAATAAATGGTGTTGGGATAACTGGATAGCCATATGCAGAAGATTGAAACTAGATCCCTTCCTTTCACCATATACAAAAAAATCAACTCAAGATGGATTAAGGACTTTAATGCAAAGCCTAAACTTATAAAAATCCTAGAATAAATCCCAGGAAATGTCACTCTGGTCATAGATTCTAGCAAAGATTCCATGACAAAGATACCAAAAGCAATCGCAACTAAAACAAAAATTGATGAGTTAGTCCTAATAAACCAAGGACCTTCTGCACAGTAATAGAAACTATCAACACAAATAAATGGACAACCTATAGAATGGAAGAAAATATCTGCAAACTTTGCAACTGACAAAGATTCAATATCCAAAATCTGTAAGGAACAATTCAACAACAACCAAAAAAAAAAACAAAAAAACCATTAAAAAATGTGCAAAGGACATGAACAGAAACTTCTCAAAAGAAGACACGAAAGCAGCCAAAAAATCATTTTTTTTAATGCTGCACATCACTAAACATTAGAGAAATGCAAATCAAAACAGCAATGAGATACCATCTCACACCAGGCAGAATGGCTATTATTAAAAAGACAAAAAAATGATAGATGCTGGCAAAATTACAGAGAAAAGAGAATGCTTACACAATGCTGATGGAAATGCAAATTATTTCAACGACTGTTACATGTGTCAGGGAGGAACCTGATGGGAGGTGACTGGATCACGGGGGTGGATTTCCCCCATGCTAGTCACCTAATAGTGGCTGAGTTCTTAGAAGATCTGATGATTTAAAAGTCTGGCACTTTCCCCCTCGCTCTGTCTCTCCTGCCGCCATGTAAGACGTGCCTTGCTCAAGAAAAAGAGATAAAGGGTATTCAATTAGGAAAGGAGGAAGACAAATTGTCTCTATTTGCAGATGACATGACAGTATTTTTTAGAAGACTCCATCGTCTCAGCCCAAAATCTCCTGAAACTGATAAGCAACTTCAGCAAAGTCTCAGGATACAAAATCAATGTGCAAAAATCACAAGCATTCCTATATACAAATAACAGACTTAAAGAGAGCCAAATCAAGAACAAACTTCCGTTCACAATTGCCACAAAGAGAATAAAATACCTAGGAATACAACTAACAAGGAATGTAAAGGACCTCTTCAAGGAGAACTACAAACCACTGCTCAATGAAATAAGAGAAGACACAAACAGATGGAGAAACATTCCATGCTCAGGGTTAGGAAGAATCAATATTGTGAAAATGGCTATACTTCCCAGAGTAATTTATAAATTCAATGCCATCCCCATCAAGCTACCAATGACGTTCTTCACAGAACTGGAAAAAACCACCTTAAACTTCATATGGAATCAAAAGAGAGCCTGCATAGCCAAGTCAATTCTAAGCAAAAAGAACAAAGCGGGAGGCATCACACTACCGGACTTCAAACTATACTACAAGGCTACAGTAATCAAAACAGCATGGTACTGGTACCAAAACAGAGATATAGACCAATGGAACAGAACAGGGGCCTTGGGGGCAACGCCACACATCTACAACCATCCGATCTTTGACAAACCTCACAAAAACAAGCAATGAGGAAAGGATTCCCTGTTTAATAAATGGTGTTGGGAAAACTGGCTAGCCATGTGCAGAAAGCAGAAACTGGACCCCTTCCTGACACCTTACACTAAAATTAATTCCAGATGGGTTAAAGATTTAAATGTAAGATCTAACACCATAAAAACTCTAGAAGAAAACCTAGGCAAAACCATCCAGGACATAGGCACAAGCAAGGACTTCAGGACTAAAACACCAAAAGCATTGGCAACAAAAGCCAAAACAGACAAATGGGATCTAATTAAACTCCAGAGCTTCTGCACAGCAAAAGAAACAATCATTAGAGTGAACCAACAGCCAAGAGAATGAGAAAAAAATTTTGCAATCTACCTATCTGACAAAGGGCTAATATCCAGAATCTACAAAGAACTAAAACAGATTTACAAGAAAAAAACAAACAAGCCCATTCAAAAGTGGGTGAAGAATATGAACAGACACTTTACAAAAGAAGACATACATGAGGCCAACAAACATATGAAAAAATGCTCATCATCACTGGTCATTAGAGAAATGAAAATCAAAACCACACTGAGATACCATCTCACACCAGTTAGAATGGTAATCATTAAAAACCTGGAGACAACACATGCTGGAGAGGATGTGGAGAAATAGGAACACTTTTACACTGTTGGTGGGAGTGTAAATTAGTTCAACCATTGTGGAAGACAGTGTGGCGATTCCTCAAGGACCTAGAAATAGAAATTCCATTTGACCCAGCAATCCCATTGCTGGGTATATATCCAAAGGATTATAAATCATTCTATTATAAGGACACATGCACACGAATGTTCACTGCAGCACTGTTTACAATAGCAAAGACCTGGAACCAACCCAAATGCCCATCAATGACAGACTTGACAGGGAAAACATAGCACATATACACCATGGAATACTATGCAGCCATAAAAAACAATGAGTTCGCATCCTTTGTAAGGACATGGATGAACCTGGAAACCATCCATCATTCTCAGCAAACTGACACAAGAACAGAAAATCAAACACCATATGTTCTCACTCATAGGTAGGTGTTGAACAATGGGAACACATGGACACAGGAAGAGGAGCATCACACACTGGGTTCTGTGGGTTGGAACTAGGGGAGGGACAGCAGGGGGTGGTGAGTTGGGAAGGGATAACATGGGGAGAAATGTCAGATATAGGAGATGGGGAGGAAGGCAGCAAACTACATTGCTATGTGTGTACCTATAGAACAATCTTGCATGTTCTTCACATGTACCCCAAGACCTAAAACTATATATATATAAAACTACATATATATATGTATGTGTATATATATATATATATATATATATAGAGAGAGAGAGAGAGAGAGAGAGAGAGAGAGAGACATGTGCCTTGCTTTCCCTTCAACTTCTGCCATGATTGTAAGTTTCCTGAGGCCTCCCTAGCCATGTGGAACTGTAAGTCAATTAGAACTTTTTTCTTTATAAGTTACCCAGTTTCTGGTAATTCTTTTTATAGCAATTTGAAAATGGACTGATACAGAATATTGGTCCTAGCAGAGTGGGGCACTGCTATAAAGACACCCGAAAATGTGAAAATGACTTTGCAATGGGATAATGGGCAGAGGTTTGCACAGTTTGGAGGGCTTAGAAGAAGATAGGAAGATGTGGGAAAGTCTGGAACTTTCTAGAGATTTGTTGAATGGTTTTGACCGAAATGTTCATAGTGATGTGGACAATAAAGTCCAGGCTGAGGTGGTCTCATCTGGAGATGAGAAACTTATTGGGAACTAGAGTAAAAGTCATTCTTGCTATGCTTTAGCGAAGAGGCTGGCAGCATTTTGCCCTGCCCTAGAGATCTGTGGAACTTCAAACTTGAGAGAGATGATTTAAGGTATCTGGCAGAATAAATGTCTATGCAGCAAAGTACTCAAGATGTAACATGGCTGTTTCTAAAAGAATATGTTTATATGCATGAAGAAAGAGATGGTCTGAAAATAGAACTTATATTTAAGAGGGAAGTAGAGCATAAAAGTTTTAAAAGTTTGTAGCCTGAACATATAGCAGAAAAGAAAACCCATTTTCTGGGGAGAAATTCAAGCCAGTTAAATAAATTTGCATATGTAACAAAGAGCAAAAGTTTAATAGCCAAGTCAATGAGAAAAATGTCTCCAGGAAATTTCAGAGATCTTTGTGGCAGCCCCTCCCATCAGAGGCCTAAAGGCCTAGGAGGGAAAAATGGGTTCATGGGCCAGACCCAGAGCCCCACTGCTCTCTGCAGCCTTGGAACATGGTATTTTGTATCCCAGCTGCTCCAGATCCAGTCATGGCTAAAAGGACCCAAGGTACAGTTCAGGCCATTGATTCAGAGGGTGCAATCCCCAAGCCTTAGCAGTTTCCATGTGATGTTGGGCATGTGGTTGTGCAGAAAGCAAGAGTTTGGGAACCTCTGCCTAGATTTCAGAGCATGTATGGAAATGGCTAGATGTCCAGGCAAAAGTCTACTGCAGGGGCAGAGCCCTCATGGAGAACCTCTACTAGAATAGTGCAGAGGGGAAATGTGGGGTTGGAGCCCCACACAGGGAACCCATTTGGGCACTGCCTAGTGGAGCTGGGAGAAGAGGATCACTGTCCTTCAGACCTCAGAATGGTAGAACCATTGACAGCTTGCACCATGCATCTAGACAAGCTGCAGGAACTCAACACCAGCCTGTGAAAGCAGCTGCAGGGGCCGTACCCTGCAAAGCCGCAAGGGCAGAGCTGCCCTTGGGTGCCCACCCCTTGCATCAGTGGGTACCCATCCCTTGCATCAGTGTGCCCTGGATGTGGGACATGGAGTCAAAGGAAATTATTGTGAAGCCTTAAGATTTAATGACTGCCATGCTTGATTATGAATTTGCATGGGACATGTAGCCCTTTGTTTCGGCCAGTTTCTCCCATTTGGAATAGAAGCATTTACCCAATGCCCGTACTTCCATTGTGTCTTGAAAGTAAATAACTTGTTTTTTTAATTTACAGGCTTATGGGCAGAAGGGGCTTACCTTTTCTCAGATGAAACTTTGGACTTCTGAGTTAATGCTGAAATGAGTTAACACTGGGAGACTGAAAGAAGAAAAAAATGGTGGGTAGGAGGGAGGACTAACTTGTAGCTCTCACTCAGATAGACAAAACAGTGTGAGGAGACTCACATGGTGAAATTTTGCTCCAAGACCACAGCAGGAACATACCAGGAAAACAAAAAATTCACAGACCCTTTGAAAGAAGCAGCTTATCACTTCAAACTCCATGAGACAGTCAAAAAACTGCAAGTGCCGGAAGTGTGACAGGAGAAATGTCTGCCTCTGAACACACATCCTGAGGAACCTGAAAATCCAGATCACAAGAGAAGGATCTAACCTTAACTAGAGCTGAAATAAATTTGGAGAGCCAAGCAAAATATAAAAATAGAAGTAGCAGCAGGAAGAGCTCTATAGGCACTCCTGGTCCCCAGGAAAGCCACTTCTAATTTTATCTCACAGGGATCCTGGGGAGAGCAGCCAGTAGAATTGGGGAAAAGCCACAGGGAAAAGGAGACTTCCAGCTGAACTCTGTAATAATTTTGACCAAGCATGAATTTTCCTTGGCAGAATCCAGGGGTCAAACAGGAAGTACAGATATTAGCACAGAAGCCATGGCAGGCAGAGAATGGCAGGGACTGAAAGCCCTGTTTGCTTTCTCAGAAGGGAGGCTTGTAGCCTGGGGTAAGATCTCAGCCCTGTGCACTGGTGGCCTGGATATAAATCAGCTCTGTTGGCTGTTGGGAGAGCACAGCGGGAATCAGATTAGCTTTGCTGGCTGCATGAGAGCTGGATAAGGCCTGTCACTGCTGGCTTTCCTTTACTTTCCCCGGAACCTATATGAAGCTGCAGAGGCAGCCATAATCCCCCTTGGAACATAAATCCACTGGACTGAGAACCACTCCTATCCCCAACAGTGGCCACAGCAGGCCCCACCCAAGGAGAGTTTGAGCTCAGACACACCATGTCTGGATAAGTCTTTGGGTTTCTCAGGTGATGGGCAGGGCCATAGGGTTCCCATGAGTTTATGTCTTTTGTCTTCAGCTACCAGGGTGGGTGGAGAAAGACCCAGATAGGGGCAGGGTTTGGTGTGTGATGTTCCCGTCCCTGTGTCCATGTGTTCTCATTGTTCAACACCCACTTATGAGTGAGAACATGCAGGGTTTGGTTTTCTGTTCTTGTGTTAGTTTGCTGAGAATGATGGTTTCCAGCTTCATCCATGTTCCTGCAAAGGACATGAACTCATCCTTTTTATGGCTGCATAGTATTCCATGGTGTATATGTGCCACATTTTCTTTTTCTAGTCTATCACTGATGGGCATTTGGGTTGGTTTCAAGTCTTTGCTATGGTAAATAGTGCTGCAATAAACATACATGTGCATGTGTCTTCATAATGGAATGATTTATAATCCTTTGGGTATACACCCAGTAATGGGATTGCTGGATCAAACGGTATTTCTATTTCTAAATCCTTGAGGAATCACCACACTGTCTTCCACTGTGATTGAACTAATTGACACTCCCACCAACAGTGTAAAGCATTCCTATTTCTCCACACCCTCTCCAGTATCTGTTGTCTCCTGATTTTTTAATGATTGCCATTCTAACTAGCCAGAGATGGTATCTCATGTGGTTCTGATTTGCATTTCTCTAACGACCAGTGATGACAAGCACTTTTTCATATGTTTGTTGACTGCTTAAATGTCTTCTTTTGAAAAGTATCTGTTCATATCTTTTGCCCACTTTTGAATGGAGTTTTTTTTTTCTTGTAAATTTGTTTAAGTTCTTTTATATTCTGTTTAGCATTGAATCTATAAATCACTTTGAGTGGTCTGGCCATTTTCATGATATTTATTCTTCCTAACCATGAGCATGGAACGTTTTTCCCTCTGTTTGTATCCTCTCTTAGTTCCTTGTGCAGTGGTTCGTAGTTCTCCTTCAAGATGTCCTTCACATCCCTTGTTAGTTGCATTCATAGGTATTTTATTCTATTTGTAGCAATTGTGAATGTGAGTTCCCTCATAATTTGGCTCTCTGTTTGTCTGTTATTGGTGTATAGGAATGCTTGTGATTTCTGTACATTGATTTTGCATCCTGAGACTTTGCTGAAGTTGCTTATCAGCTTAAGGAGATTTGGGGCTGAGACAATGGGGTCTTCTAAATATACAATCATGTCATCTGCAAATAGAGACAATTTGATTTCCTTTTCTCCTATTTGAATACACTTTATTTCTTTTTCTTGCCTAATTGCTCTGGCTAGAACTTCCAATACTATGTTGAATAGGAATCATGAGAGAGGGCATCCTTGTCTAGTACCAGCTTTCAAAGGGAATGCTTCTAGTTTTTGCCCATTCAGTATCATACTGGCTGTGGGTTTGTCATAAATAGCTTTTATTATTTTGAGATATGTCCCATTGATACCTAGTTTATTGAAAGTTCTTAGCATAAAGGGCTGTTGAATTTTGTCTAAGGCCTTCTCTCCATCTACCAAGATGATCATGTGGTTTTTGTCTTTGGTTCTGTTTATGTGTTGGATTACATTTATAGAGTTGCATATGTCGAACCAGCCTTGCATCTCTGGGATGAAGCCAACTTGATCATGCTGGATGCGATTTTGATGTGCTGTTGCAATCTGTTTGCCAGTATTTTATTGATGATCTTTGCATCTATGTTCATCATGGCTATTGGACTGAAATTTTCTTTTTTAGCTGTGTCTCTGCCAGGTTTTGGTATCAGGATGATGTTGGTCTCAAAAAATGAGTTAGGGAGGATTCCCTCTTTTTGTATTGTTTGGAATAGTTTCAGAAGGAATGGTACCAGCTCTTCTTTGTACCTCTGGTAGAATTTGGCTGCAAACCCCTCCGGTCCTGGACTTTTTTTGGTTGTTAGGCTATTAATTACTGCCTCAACTTCCGACCTTGTTATTGGTCTATTCAGGGATTCAACTTCTTTCTGGTTTAGTCTTGGGAGGGTGTAAGTGTCCAGGAATTTATCCATTTCTTCTAGATTAACTGGTTCATGTGCATACAGGTGTTTGTAGTAATCTCTGATGATAGTTTGCATTTCTGTGGAATCAGTGGTGATATCCCCCTAATCATTTTTTATTGCATCTATTTGAACCTTCT
>NW_016107411.1:3998164-4027922 GCF_001604975.1 Cebus imitator | reverse complement strand
ATGCCAGAGGTAGGTGATGGAGGGAAAGGCAGCAAATCATGCTGCCACGTGTGTACTTATGCAACAATCTTGCATGATCTTCACATGTACCCCAAAACCTAAAATGCAATAAAATAAATGGGAGAAAAAAAAAAGAATAAGTGCAATGTCGTGCTGAGAAGAATGTATGTTCTGTGGTTTTGGAGTGGAGATTTCTGTAGATGTCTATTAGGTCCACTTGGTTGAGATCTGAGTTCAAGTCCTGGATATCTTTGTTAATTTTCTGTCTCATTGCTCTGTCTAGTATTGACAGTGGGGTGTTAAAGTCTCCAGTATTATTGTGTGGGAGTCTATGTCTCTTTGTAAGTCATTAAGAACTTGCCTTATGGGTGCTCCTGTATTGGGTGCATATATATTTAGGATAGTTAGCTCTTCTTGTTGCATTAATCCCTTTACCATTATGTAATGCCCTTATTTTTCTCTTTTGATCTTTGTTGATTTAAAGTTTGTTTTATCAAAGACTAGGATTACAATCCCTGCTTTTTTCTCTCTCTCTCTCTCTCCATTTGCTTAGTAAATCTTCCTTCATCCCTTTATTTTGAACCTACGTGTGGCTTTGCACATGAGATGGGTTTCCTGAATACAGCACACCAATAGGTCTTGACTTTTTGTCCAATTTGTCAGTCTTTGTCTTTTGATTGGGGCATTTAGCCCATTTACATTTAAGGTTAATATTCTTATGTGTGAACTTGTGCCATTTTGATGCTACCTGGTTATTTTGTCCATTAGTTGATGCAATTTCTTCATAGTGTCGATGGTCTTTACAGTTTGGTATGTTTTTGCAGTGGCTGGTACTGGTTGTTCCTTTCCATGTTTAGTGCTTTCTTCAGGAGCCCTTGTAGGGCAGGCCTGGTGGTAACAAAATCTCTCAGCAGTTGCTTATCCATAAAGGATTTTATTTCTCCTTCACTTATGAAGCTTAGTTTGGCTGGATAGGAAATTCTGAGTTGAAAATTGTTTTCTTTTAGGATGTTGAGTATTGGCCCCCACTCTCTTCTGGCTTGTAGGGTTTCTGCTGAGAGATTCTCTGTGAGTCTGATGGGCTTCCCTTTGTGGATAACCCGACCTTTCTCTCTGGCTGCCCTTAGCATTTTTTCCTTCATTTCAACCCTGGTGAATCTGACGATTATGTGCCTTGGGGTTGCTCTTCTCAAGGAATACCTTTGTGGTGTTCTCTGTATCTTCTGTATTTGAATGTTGGCCTGCCTTGCTTGGTTGAGGAAGTTCTGCTGGATAATATCCTGAAGAGTATTTTCCAGCTTAGATTCATTCTCCCCGTCACTTTTAGGTATACTAATCAAATGTAGACATGGTCTTTTCACATAATCCCATATTTCTTGGAAGCTTTGTTCATTTCTTTTCACTCTTTTTTTTCTAATCTTGCCTTCTCACTTTGTCTGATTGAGTTGATCTTCAATCTCTGATATCCTTTCTTCCACTTGATCAATTCAGCTGTTGACTCTTGTGCATGCTTCACAAAATTCTCATGCTGTTTTTCAGCTCCATCATGTCATTTATGTTCTTCTCCAAGTGGATTATTCTTGTTAGCATTTTGTCTAACCTTTTTTCAAGGTTCTTAGCTTCCTTGCATTGGGTTAGGACATGCTCCTTTAGTTCAGAGAAGTTTATTACCCACCTCCTCAAGCCTGCCTCTGTCAATTCATCACACTCATTTTCCATCCAGTTTTGTTCCCGTGCCGGTGAGGGGTTGTGATCCCTTGCAGGAGAAGAGGCATTCCGGCTTTTGGAGATTCCAGGCTTTTTGTGCTGGTTCCTTTTCACCTTCATGGATTTATCTATCTTTGGTCTTTGAAGTTGGTGATTTTTGGATGGGGTTTCTGAGCAGATGTCCTTTCTGTTGATTTTGAAGCTATTTCTTTCTGTTTTTTAGTTTTCCTTCTAACAGGCCCCTCTGCTGTAGGACTGCTACAGGTCCACCCCAGACCCTGCTTGCCTGAGAATCACCCACAGAGGCTGCAGAACAGCATGGATTGCTGCCTGTTCCTTCTTCTGGTAGCTTCGTCCCAGAAGGATACCTGCCAGATGTCAGTCAGAGCTCTCCTGTATGAGGTGTCTATTAGGATATATGAGGTTCTGGGAGCCACTTGAAGAGGCAGTCTGTCCCTTATCAGAGCTCAAGTGCTGTGCTGAGAGCTCTGTTGCTTCCTTCAGAGCTGCTGGACAGGGACATTCAAGTCTGCTGATGTGGAACTCACAATAACCCCTTTTCCCAGGTGCTCTGTCCTGGAAAGGTGGGGCTTTATTTATAAGTCCCTGATGGGCTGCTGCCTTTTTTCAGAGATGCCCTGCCCAGCAAGAAGGGAGTCTAGTAGTCATAGACTGTCTGCAGTGGGCTTGCTGAGCTGCTGCAGACTCTGCCCAGCTGCTGTGTAAACTTCTCTGTGATTTTGTTTACACAGGCAAGGTTAGAACTGCCTCAGTAATGGCGGATGCCCCTCCCCACATCGAGCTCAACTGTCTCAAGTCGAGCTCAGACTGCTGTGCTGGCTGCAAAAATTTCAAGCCAGTGGGCTTTGTTGGGGTGGGACCCGCCGAGCCAGATCACTTGGCTCCCTGCCTTTAGCCCCCTTGTTTTTGGAGGAATGAGCAGTTCTGTCTCACTGGTATTCCAGGCACCAGCTAAAATGGCCACCCAGTTTTATGCTGGAAACCCGCAGCACTGGTATTGTTGGCACTGACAAGAATCTCCTGCTCTGCAGATTGTAAAGACCATGGGAAAAGCACAGTATCTGAGCCGGAGTGCTGGAATTTCCAGAAAAGTCCCTAATGGCTTCCCTTGGGTAGGAAGGGGAGTCCTCTGGCCCCTTGCACTTCCTGGGTGAGGCAACACCCCACCCTGCTTCGGTTTGCCCTCCTTGGGCTACATCCGCTGTCTAACCAGCCCCATTGAGATGAACCTGGTACCTCGGTTAGCAATGCAGAGATCACTCACCTTCTGCATCACTCACACTGGGAACTTCACTCCAGAACTGTTCCTATTTGGCCATCTTGGTGGAAGTCCTCCAGTAGTTCTTTATAGCAGTGTGAAAATGGACTAACACACATGCATATGTTCATCACAGCACTATGCACAATAGTGAATAGTCACAAAGACATGGAATCAATCCAAATGCTCATCAATTTTGGATTGAATAAAAACATGTGGCATATATACACCATAAAATACTATTTTATATAGCCATTATAAAAAAATCCCTTTTGTCCTTTGCAGCAACAGGGATGCAGCTGGAGGTCTTCATTCTAAGCAAATTATTATAACACAGGAACAGAAACCTAAATACCACATGTTCTCACTTATAAGTGGGTACTAAATATGGAGTACACCTGGATACAAAGAAAGGAAAAATAGACACCAGAACCTACTTGACAGTGGAGGGTGGAAGGAGGGTGAAGACTGAAAAACTATTGCATACCATGCTCACTACCTGAGTGATGAAATAACACATATACCAAATCCCAGTGATACATGTTTACAATAATACATTTACATTTACACATGTAACTTCCATATGTACCCCCAATCCTAAAATTAAAGTTGGAAGGGGAAAAAAAAGAAAATATTTGCAGACAAAATACCTTTATTTCAGGAATTTGTTTTAAATGTAGCAAAAAAAAAAAAGCGGAGTAAAAGGAATAGATAAGACAAAATTGGCCAACTCTTTATATTTAATTAATCTTGGTGATAGATGCATGGAGGTCCATTTTACTATATCCTTTACTTTTTTATTTAAAATTTCTATATATAAATGTTTTGTCTTATTTCAATGATCTTTCAAAATGAATTATTTAAAATGTATTAAATTCTAAATTTTTAAAATTTTTAATCATAAAATATTTTTAGCCATCACACTATAGCTGTGTCTACATGGCACCAAAATAATGAATTGAAATGAGAAAGGTTTTGTGGTAGCCAGCCTCCAAGATGACTGCTATTGATCCTTGCTTTCTTGTACCTATGCATTTGCATAGTCCCCTTTCGTACCATTTCAGGCTTGGTCTGGGTGACCAAAAGAAACCAGTGGAAGTGATGGTGTGTGACTGCCAATGCTAGATAAGAAAAGACATTTCTGTTTCTGTGTTTTTGCTCTCGTGAATTACTCACTGTAGAGGAAGCCAGCAGCCACGCCATGATAATACTCAAGTAGGTCTATGGAGAGGTCTGAGTGGCATGGAACTAAGGCTTCCTGAAAATAGCCAGCACCAAATTGCCAGCTATATAAATGAGTCATCTTGGAAACAGATCTTTTAGTCTCAGTCAAGCCTTTGATGACTACAACACGGGCCAACATCTTGACTATACCCTCATGAGACACTCCAAACCATAATAGCCTAGCTAAGCTACCCTGTATTATAATTTTGGTTCAAAGAGAAAATCAGAACCAGTTGGCAATATATGAATTTATCACGAGAAGCTGCTTATGAAATTGGGGGTGAGAGCTGGCTTGGCAAGTCTTAAGCTTATAGAGCAGCCTCAGAAAGAGAAGCTCACCACTAAGCTGGCTTGGAACCCCAGCTGTTGTCCACAGGCCATCAGTGAGGAAAGATCACAAACAAGCAAACTGGAACTCCATGGACACAGGCCAAAGCTGTTATCCACAGATGGAAATCTCCTCTCTCTCCCTTTCTCCCCTCTCCCCCAACTTCAGAAAAGGCCTAAGCCCTCTTTTAAGGCCTTCCAGTTGTTTCAGTCAGGCCCACCCAATTTAAAGTCAACTGATTAGGGACTTCAATTACATCTGCAAAATCCTTTCATGGCAGCATGTAGAGTTGTGTTTCTCTGAATGACTGGGAGAAGGCGTGTGTGCTTGCTGCAATATGGCTGTTGCTTCTTATTCATCCTCCCACTCTCATGAGACAGTATCTCTAGTAGCCCACTGCAACTGGAAACACACTAGAAAGGGAACTCTGAACAATACTATTCAACCTCACCAAGCTGACAAATGCCAAATCCATCACACACTCTCAAATTCCTGACCAACAGAAACTACAAAGGATAAAATTTAATCCCTTTTTTAAACCTTTGGGTTTTTTTAGATAATTTGTTACACAGTAGTATATAACTAATACAGTTTTGATTGAACAGGTTATCTGGAATCAAGTGTAACTGTGAACTACAAGTGTCATTACTTAAGGAGAAGCTGCTGCCTGAAGTCACCTGGGTTTATTAGGTTTGTACTTCATAAATTCAAATTGTATTTGTGGGTGAAATATTTGTATGTAAGTTTGGTTTTGTATATGGTGGTGTGGATAGGTTTAGATATGGTCTTCAACAGAATCAGACTAGCAGAATAACAAAGTACAGGAAGCATGACAGGTAGGGCATCTTGATTTTTCTCTAAAATACCTGATGGGTCTTAATACTTACTGGAGAATAAAGCAAAAAAGACTTAGAAGCTTAAATTAGCCCAAACCCCAACTCCAAGATGCCTCACCCTAAAATGATCCTACAACATGAGGCATGATGTAAAGGAGCAGAGACTGTACAGTAGACACGTCTGGGCTCTCGCTCCAACGCCATCTCTCACCAATAACGTTCCCTTGGCCACTTGACATAACCTTCCTGAGCCTCAGATTCTGCATTGCTAAAATAATAATATTTAAAGCTCCAGGAGTCTAGGCTTTCCTTTTAGTTGTCAGAGTCTTTGGAGGTTTAAAAAAGACAAAAATGTTTGGTCAAGAAGTATCTTAGATTTTATTAAATGAATGGGGTCCAGTCTTGGGAGTCAGGCTATGTTCCAGACACATCTGACTCAGAGATTATATCATCCAGAATGTTACAATCTTTTCCTAGCCTCTGTTAGAAAATACCTGGTCCAACAGCCCAGACAACAAATGGGAAGAAGAGGTTTCTGGGGCTGGCTTGCCTAGAGACTTTATCTCCCTTGATAGTCTGTGATTTAAAATTTGATTTAAGTCTTCCATTGTTTTTTGAGGAAAGCAGTTACTGAAACTTCATTGTCCATATTGGTGAAGCTGGTTCCTATAGGAAAAATGAAGGAAGAGGGAAGAGAAGGTGTTTGTTAGGAAATGAGAAAGAATTGATAAAGAAATTCCTTGGAGCATTGGGAAGATAAAATGAATAGCCATTCTGCAAATACTTGGACATTCACAGCCACGCAAAGCCATTCTGCTTCGACATTCTTAGTGAAAATGGGAAAGAAAAAAAACAAAATGTCATATCTGCCACATTCAGTTTCAATGTAAGTTTCATATTAAAATATGAAAAGTCTCATATTAAAATTGCTGTTTAATGTTTTTTAACATCAACTTCAGATGATTATAAGGTTTAATACAATAACTTATAAAGCACCAAAAATACAACAGATGCTCAATAAATGCTCGGTCCCTTCTCTTTCCCTTAATATAGCAAAGTCAGTTTCTTATGCAAGTTTGGATCTCCTCCAGCCTCCTCCTCCATGTTCCATCCCCCATCCCACCCACATATCCCTAGCTTGGCATTTCTAAGACTGCAAATGGCAGAGCGCTCCACAAGGAAATTCTACGGGGAGACAGAATGTCAAAGGGCATGTCACTCCCCCACAAAGGAACTCACTCTCCTTCCCATTTTGTTATGTGGGTTGTTGGGCCAGGTATTTTCTCACAGAAGACTAGGAAAATATGGTAAAGTTCCGGATGATGAAATCTGTGAGTCAGATGTGACTGGAACGTGGCCCAACTCCCAAGGCTCAACCCCATTTATTTAATAGAAGCTAAGATTCTTCCTGATTCTGAAGCAGTTGGCTCCTTTACTCACAGCTCTAAACAGCCGCGACTCCAGTATTTAATCATTGGATTCACTTCAATTCTGCTTAACCATACTCTTCCACACACTCTGCTCCTCTCAGCCCTGACTGTTCAGCAACGTGTTCCCTCAGTGAATGGACACATCCAGGTTGACGGTGATTTATACCTCACCTTTAGCTCACAATGCCGCGTTAGGAATGGAGAAGCCATTCACCACTGGTTCAAACCATATGGTTCAAACCCAAAATGACTTTAACACTTGTTCTTTTCAGAGACCTACCTGACAGACTTTTACAAGCACAGTTTAAATTAAGTAGGATCTTAGAATCAATCTCTTATACTTTTTTTTTTTTTTGATAGAGTTTTTCTTTTTGTCCTGGTGAGAGAAATGTTTGAAAAGTATAATGTTTGGCCTAGGAAAGAAAAGGAGCGTTGGAATATACATATTTCACTTTAAAAAAAAAAAAAAAACATTTAAACCCAGTGTTCATACAAAAAGGGATGCCTCCAGTAACTGAAAAGGGCTGAACTTCAGCATATTTAATATCAGAATCTGGCAAACAGTTCTAAAGGTTGGTTTTCAAATCTCTGCCCTAGGATCATTTCTCTCAGCGCACAAATACCAGAAAGCCAGTGGACCAGAGAAGGTAGATGGAATAATTGGGCAACAGCACAACTCATTTCTCAGTTGGCAACCTTTTAAAGCCTTTTAAATCCTAAACAGCAACTGGCCTTTCCATTCCTTTTTTCCTCCTCCTGGCTGATGTCTGCAAGAGACTTTGCTGCCTCTGTTTTGACAGGCCTAAAAACTCTGTCCACTGTTAAATCAGAAAAAACACCCAACGCAAACCTTTTGAGAATACCCAACCAGCCTTTTAACAGCTCAGGATATTTCCAGGTATCCATGTTTCTGCCTAATGGGAAGATCCTGTTTTCATCTTGCACCACAATAGAGAAGTTGTTCATCTTGTGAAAGACGGTGAAATAAAATCATCTTTCCTTTTCAGCACCAGGTATAAAAAGAGAGCAGAATCCATGTCCTCAATGAGCTCAGCACTGGGAAAAAGCAGAACCATGGTGCTGCATATGCGGAGTCGGATCCCCAAGTCCATGTGGATTAATAGCAGGCTTTTTGCAGAGCCATTTTTGAGGCAGCAAATCACCTTAGCAACAATGAAATGAAAAACTTCATATTTAAAACATTGATTCTGGCCAGGCGCGGTGGCTCACACCCGTAATCCCAGCACTTTGGGAGGCCCAGGCAGGTGGATCACCTGAGGTCCGGAATTCGAGGCCAGCCCGGCCAACATGGTAAAGCTCCGTCTCTACTAAGAATAAGAAAAATTAGCCAGGTGTGGTGGTGGGCGCCTATAATTCCAGCTACTTGGGAGGCTGAGGCAGGAAAATCGCTTGAACCCAGGAGGCGGAGGTTGCAGTGAGCTGAGGTCACACCATTGCACTCCAGCCTGGGCAACAACAGCGAAACTCCATCTCAAAAAAAAAAAACAAAGAAAGAAAAGAAAACATTGATTCTCAACTCTGGCTGCATATTAGAATTATCTGAGGAGGGTTTTTTAAAATAGAATTGCCTGGGTCCCACCCCTAGAGATTTTGCACTTTTTTAAAAAACTCCAGTAGGGACTTTGATGCCCAGCCAGGACTGAGAACAACTGAGTGGGAACACAGAGAACGTTCATAAACAGAGACTGTAGATTAGGACCTTGTTTGCAGAAAGAAACCTCCCAGAGCAAATCAACAGATGAAGATCAGCAGCCCCTGGACAGCACAGTCACATCTTGTGGTGATGGCTCCTTACTGGGGAATTTGGGTTTCGTATCAAAACCCAAGTGTGACCCAAAATATAGAGTTTGCTATCTATTTCTATGTATGTTGATTGTTTAGTACAGTGTCTCAGCTGAGCCACAACTGGAATGCAAAGTCTAGCTCCGTGCTCCTCCCAAGACCGGCAACAGCAGTACAAACTGGGAGCCTGTTAGGAAGGCAGAGTTTCAGCTCCATCCCAGTCGTGCCAAATCAGGATCTCCATTTTGTTCAGTGAAATTGATGAAAGGCCATTTTTTTGGACTGAGCTCCTGCATTAGGCCCAATAGAACAGCCCAAACCAGAATGGAGTCCCTTATGCTAGGTGCCATGTAATCAAACTGGACTTTGAAACAGACCAGTTTTCCCAAAACAGGAAATTCACAGCAACCAATCAGAAGGGGCCCAGTTACCTGAGCCAGCATGATAAGGAAGTCCCCTCTATTTTAACCCTATAAGGAAAGTAACTTTAAAATGACCCGTTTGCTTTTTGTTTCCTGTTTCTGCTTTCTTCAGTCCTTTTCTGCCTATAAAACCAACCTCATCTGCTCAGTTCATTGGAGCACCTATTTTTATAGGTATGACACTGCCTGATTCATGAATTACTAATAAAGCCAATTAGATCTTTAAATTTAATTAGTTGTAATTTTGTCTTTTGACAATTTTAAAAAGATACTTTCAGGTAGTAAATCTGCTCATTAAAGTTTGAGAAGCAATGATCTCACTGTGAAACTGACAACCTAGGGACCCCTCCAGAAACCTATTTTCATAAATTGACATAAGGATGGATGGAAAGGTTGCTTTGTTTGATTTGTTTGCAGCTGTGATTTGGTTTAACTTGCTAAAGAATAAGGGGTTTGGTATGTGGGTGTTTGGAAAGAAAAGAGGAGACAAGAACAATGGATGATGTATTCTAAGCCCCAATAGAAAAAATTATGAAGTCAAAAAGGTGAAGGAGCTTTTTTTCCTGAAAGACTTAAGTGAGACTCGGGTTAACAAGTGGTACTCTACCAGAACCCACATAATAAATGACAGCAACCAAAATAGGAGAAATCTTCCCACTGCTGCCTCAAACCTGACCCAACCAGGACTGCTGGGCTTGGAAGCAATGACAGATAGCGGCCTCAGCACATATACTAGCACTTGGAAGGCAGATAACAATCAAAGGGCAATGATGAAGCTCCTTGTCAAGGCCAGCAGCAGTAGCAGCAGAACTAGAATTGTTCCTAAGTCTACATGCCTGGCACACAGAAGGTATTTGACAAATACCTGTTGAATGAATAGGTGGATGGGTGACACTACCAGGGGGACTTCAAGAATATACAGAGGGAGAGAATTTATAAGGGGACTAAGCAATACAGAAACGGAGACAGCACAAAGAATCATCAGAATCTAAATATGAATTTCTGGTCTCATTTGTACTCATAGACGCTACAGGATGAGTGTCATCCTATCAAATAAAAAATCTTTTGTTGTCATTATACGACCCAAACAGAAAAAATTTCAGGTGTTTTCATAATCCAGAAACTCCTGGAGTAGGTAGACACCTGACCATTACAGCCAAAATTATCATCCCCAGAATTCATTATTCTAAAAACTGATAATGAAAAAACTGAAGCACTTATTCTGCCTTTCCTATATAAACTGCATCTCAAAGAAACCAAATAGTTGATGGGAGAAAGTTCTTTATAGAAAAATTCCAGCTAATAATTTGTAGGAATGATAAATTATCATCACTTGGCCAAACACTGATGATGACTGGATCTACACCCAGAGATTCTGGTTTGATTCCCCAAGGGTGGCCTACCAGTGAGATATGGGGAAGGCTAAACTCTTCCCAGGTGGTTCTATGAGAAGCAAAGATTGAGACTGCTGATATAGGCAATGCCCACCAATGGCTGCTAGAACAAATAGATCAAAAAACTGCCGGCCTAGAATAGATGAACCAAGTGAATAACATCTAAACCCACTGATCAATCCTAACATCATAAAAAGATGTAATGCAGTAGGAAGTATCCAACACCATCTATAAAGTATTCTTGTCAAAAATGTCAACCTGAATCTGAACAAGTCTCTTAATTTAACTACCAGTTACAGGAACAGAAGAACAGGTTATTGGGCACCCTAAGGATGCAATCAGCAAAATCCAGAATGGGGAAATTCTACAGGACAAATAATCCACTTTCTCCAACAAATAAATAATTTAAAAATGAAATAGGACAGGGAGCCTATAGATTTTTAAATCTTTAAAAGAGCAGTGCAATTCATAGACTTGATTTGAATCCTAATTTGAACAAACCAACAGTTTTTTTCAATTTGTATGAAACAATCAAGAAAACATGAATACTGCTAGATAGTTGATGATATTAAGACATTTATGGCTGGGTAGGATGCTCATACCTGTAATCCCAACACTACAGGAGGCTGAGGCCTTCAAGAGAATTCACTTTGGGAGTATCACTTGAGGCCAGGAGTTCAAGACCAGCCTGGGCAATGTAGTGACACTCTCTCTTTTTTTTTTTTTTCTTTAAAAAAAAAGGAGACATTGATGTTCATTGTTTAGGTCAGCAAACCTTTTTTAAAAAGGCCAGATAGCAAATGTTTTAGGCTTTGAGTGTGATATGGTTTGGCTGTGTCCCCACCCAAACCTCATCTTGAATTTCCACACATTGTGGGAAGGACCCAGAGAGAGGTAATTGAATCATGGAGGCAGGTCTTTCCCATACTGTTCTCATGATAGTGAATAAATTTCACAAGATATGATGGTTTTAAAAAGAGGAGTTTCCCTGCATAAGCTCACTTTTCTTGTCTGCAACCCTGTGAGACATGCCTTTCACCTTCACCATGATTGTGAAGTCTCCTCAGCCATGTGAAACTGTAAGTCCAGGAAACCTCTTTCTTTTGTAGATTGCCCAGTCTCCAGTATGTCTCTATCAGCAGCATGAAAACGGACTAATACAGTGTGTCTACAGTCTCTGTTGCAACTACTCAACTATATCATGATAGCCTGAAAGCAGCCATAAACATGTAAACAAATAGGTGTGACCGTATTCCAATAAAATATTATTTACAAAAACAGGCAACTGCATGGATTCTGCCAATTCTGTTTTAGAGATACATTCAGAAGAGCCTATGGATGGAATTTGCTACACAATGCATGGAATTTGCTCCCAAACCTTACATTGAAGAGGATGGGAATGTGAGTGGAGAGTGTGAATGCAACCAAGTTGGCCATGTGTTGGTTATTAGCTGAGAACAGAAACAGGGGACTCTATCATACTAGTGACTCTCAAAATGTGGCCCCTGGACCCACAGCATCAGTATCACCTGAAAACTTGTTAGAAATGCCAATTGAAGGCCCAACTTCATATCTCTTGACAGAAACTCTGGGAATAAATCTCACCAATCTGTTTTTACAATTCTTCCAGGTTATTTCAATGCACACTAACATTATTCTCTCTGTGTGTGTGTACTCTTCTATGTTTGTAAAAAGTTGAGTTTTTAAAAATCTGATTCCCAAAGTGGCCACACCAATAAGCAGTCTCTTTCAGGTAATATCAATTGTTTTCATTGCAGTATGATATGTTCCTGTAGCAGACAAATTTTAAAATTCAAATGCAAACAACCTCTTCTGAAATGCTTATTAGGTCTATTACCTAACTCTAAACAAATGACTAGCATACACATTTTTTAATAGTCTTGGGCTTTTCAAAAAATCATTATTAGTAGTAAGACAGAAGCTTACCCACCAAAAGTTTATTTTGTATGCACTATTGGCCAAACATCTTCATACCCTATTTCCTATAGGTATCAAATATTCTTTTCTGGATTTTGTGACATTTTTACAATGATTTACAGCATCTATAATTATGATATCATGAGTTAATTTGAACTGAAAAATCTGCCAACTTTCTAAACCTCATCTCCAACAGAGTTCTTAACCTTCTCATTATGCCAGTAAATAGTTTGCTATAGTTTTAGAAATGAGGTTTGTGGAGCACTTCTCCATTAATCTTTAAAATTTATTCTGGCTATTATAGAATGAAGATGCTCTCTGGTAGCAAAGTAGTAACATGCTGTTTTGTTGTACAAATTGACTACAGATTCTCTCATTTCTGTATAACTGAGCCCTTCTTTACCAGTGTCTAAGTGTATCAACTATTCATTCTAAACCTACTGATGGTGACAAGAAATCTAGAGAAGGGACCGAGAACATCATATATTATATCTAATAAAAACATCAGCAGAGGTCACATCATTTCCATGTCTTAATCTGATTTGCCTAAATGCCTTTAGTCTATCAGGATGGAAGTGCACTAGCAAAAGTTGGCTTTTCTTGGTCAAATATTCAGTATTTTAAAAAGCAATTTTCTAGAAACTAACTGATCCAGGCATATTGTGTTCATTCTATGTAATAGCATACAAATTCTCCTCTCATAATAAAGTGAATTATTTTATTAGTTAAGATAATAAAATAAAATTATTTTATTAGTTAAGAAATAGGAACGGTCTAGCTAATTTATGCAGAAAAATAAATGTATGGGGAAAAGATGGGATAACTCACAAAATAGAATTGAATGTGGGATAAACACATTCAGAAAGGGTAGGAACTAGGGCAACCCCATACAAAAGCAGAAGTGTGACCTGATGCATGTCACTTCAGGGGGTGCTGCAGAGATTGTGAAGGAAAAGTCCTGCCATTTTGGGTGTTTATATCACTCTTCTCAAGAATGTAAATGCCTTCCAGTCATCAGATCACAGATTGATAGTCCTGCCAAAGCAGAACTAGGGTGCTGTTAAAAAGAAGGGTATCTGAGCATCGGAGAAGGAGGCAAGAACAGCAAATGTTCACTGCAATTGTTAATTTTTAAAACATGGGCAAAATACCACTTAAAAGCAAGTCAATTATGTAAATCCCTTATTCAAGAAGTAAAGGCCACCAAGAAAGTTATTCATAACACAAAGCCTGTTACCTCTTTAATTCTGGTTATATAATTGAAGACACATACACATATAAACACAAAAATATGAGTAAAAATTATAAAGTATGAATCATATTCAGTCTAATAATACAGGAAGTTCATTCATTTACATATCCACAAATATTTAGACACTCTTCTAAATAATAAGGATGCAGCATTTGAAAAAAATATTTTTAAAGTTCTGCCTTGTAGAACTTATATATTGGTCAAAGGGAGACAAACAAGACATAATAAGTCAGTTATGTAGTATCTTAGAAGGTGTTAAGTGCTACAGAAAAAAACTAATAAGGGAAGACTGATAGGGAGTACCACGTCAGGGCTGTGAATTTAAAGAGAGTGGCAGGAAAGATCTTACTGAGATGACAATGGAGGAAAGACTTGTCGGAAGAGAGAGAATAAGTCAGGCAATATCTGAAGGAAAGTATTCCAGGAAGGAGGTATTCCAGCAAGTGCAAGGCATTGAGACAGGTGTATACCTGCGATGTTCAAGAGCCACAGAAAGGCCAGAGCGGCTGGAGCCATCGCAGTGAGTGGTGGAGAAAGAGATTGGAGGGTGAGGTCAGAAATAAGACAGCAGTCTAGTCACATAAGGCCTTGTAGTCTGGTCATATAAGGCTGCATAAAGACTGTGAAGCCTTTGGCTTTTTCTCTAAGTGAAATGGGAAACCCATGCTGCAGAGAATTAATGCCTCACCCAAAAATTTATCCTTCTCTTGAATCATCTTTCTATTTCAAAACCTGTCAAACTAAGGCATCCTTCTCCCTGTAGCTCTCAAAGCCTATCTCTACTCTTTCTAGACCACTAAAGATTTTTGCAATAGCCAGGCAACGTCTTCTTCCCATACATTCTTTTTTCTGCTTAAGGTAGGCCATTTCTATTTCTTGCAACCAAATCATCTTAACTGATAAAATAATTCACTTTATCATTAGAAGATAATTTGTATATGATATAGTTTGAATGCAATACACCTGGATAAGTTATTTTGTAGAAAATATGCTTGTTAAGGCATTAAATATTTAACACTTAAAGTCATCTTTCAGTAGTACATTTTAATCCTGTTAGACTAAAAGCATTTAGGCAAATCAGATGAAGAAGTAGAAATGGGCTGGGTGCAGTACTTCGTGCCTATAATCCCAGAGCTTTAGGAGGCCAAGGCAGGATGATCACTTGAAGCCAGGAATTGGAGACCACCCCAAGCAACAGAGCAAGATCCTATCTCTACAAAAATAAAATAATCAGTCAGGTATTGCGGCATATGCCTATAGTCCTAGCTACTTAGGAGACTGAGGTGGGAGGATTGTTTGAGCCCAGGAGTTCGAAGGCTGCAGTAAGCTAGGATCACACTACTGCACTCCAGACTGGGTGACAGAGCAAGACCCTGTCTCAAAAAAAAGAAGAAGAAGTAGAAATAATGTAAATAATGTAACCTACTGAACTATACCAGTCAATGTCCAATCAGGAGACAGAAAATTAGAGTACTGATGGATAAGCTAATAAGAAGTAAAGAAAAATTTAAAGAATACAGATATTACAGATACCACCCTTAGGCTGAGACAGAGTATCCAAGAACTCCCCTCCTTCTAGGGCTGAGATCCAGACCTTATTGGAAAGAGCATTGTCACTGGATAAAGAGAAGTCACCAAGGTGCCATACTGGCAGAACTTTCTGGAAATCTACCCTCTGGGGCATCAGAGAAAGCCATACACAGGAAGATGTCATGCCTTGGATCTTACTGCAGAACTGCCAAGGGACTACCAGGGGATGGTGTTGGATGCTAGAATGCTGCTGGTTGCCATGTTCTGCAGAAGCTGAGCACTGGAGAAGCCATTCACTAAAGGAACCCAGCGCTGGAGGAGACATAATTTGCAGGAACTGAGTATTGAAGAAAACTGTGTGCCCTGCACTGACAGAATGGCAAGGTAGAAGCCATGCATAGACCAGGAGCCTGTCAAGAAAGGACACTGGAACCAGGAAAAAAAAAACATATTCTCCAGTATTCCTCCAGCACCCTCTATTGACAAAGCTTAACACTATGCTAGCTGGCAAAAGACAAAAATTTCAAGGGCCCATCTCCATTATCATAGAGCAGGCAATGAATAGTACATTCAAACCCGAGAAGCAATAAATTAATAACTGGCAAACAATCTATTCTTGTTTTGATACAATATTCAAGTATAACTATTGATTAATTGCAATATTATACTTCTCTAAGTGTTGCTACTTTCCACTGCAAGACACTCTCCTACCCAAAGAAACCCAAAACAATGCATAAGTGTAAAGCTCCAAGTTCTGAAAAGTATAACCTATCTGGTCTGAAAATTCTACACTTATACATGAATGTCTATTTAGGGCCTTGAGGCATTCCCTCATTAAGAATGTTTTGCATAGGTTTGGATGCATGGTGTTCTATATAAGCATAAATTCAAGTGATTTTTATTGACTTTAAATTCTTGCCTCTTGATATTTGGGTATTTTTTCTTTCTGAGATAAGCACATAATTATTGTTCGCCTTTACTTGGATCCATTATGAAGAAAGGCAGAGTAAGATATATCATGATGGAAAAAGCATTGGCTCTATGTCAGACAGACTTGGTTTTAACTTCTGACTCCACCACTTGCCAGGTATATGGCCTTAAGCAGATTACTGTATCTCTGTGAGCTTCAATTTCCTCACCTCTTAGTTGGGATAATAACATCTACTTTTCAGGATTTAAAGTTACTATACAGAACACCTAGTAGAGTACTTGCCCCAGAAAAAGCATTTATTTTAAAAGATAGCTTGGATCTGGGAATTACAGTGCTCTGATATCATTAGGGGTTTTATTCACCTGCTCATGGTGGAAATTGTTAGCATGCTAAGTTAATTCAAACTTTCATTCCAAAGACCATCATGGTAGCATAAAACAAAGTTTCATCAAATGTTCCACTAATGACAATAGAAATTTTAAACAATATTCCAGAGTTATAGAAAAAAGCTGTAATGGGCACAGACACCAAAGGTTAACAGAGACGCTTGGAAACATTAGCTCTCCCCTTGATGCCTTTTTCTGACTTTTGTTGTTCTTCATAAGTAAGAGATGTTTTTTAAAAGTTAAATTCCCTTTCCTCTTAAAAGTGCCTTGCTATAATAATTCTATTCCTAATTTAGAAAATTCAAATAACTACTTGTGGGGAAATGAACCACTTCTTTACATTAAATGCAGCTGTTTACAAGAGCTTACATAAAGGAATCAGATGCTGTGCTAAAGAACTGTGAAAATAAAACTCAAATTTGAGATCTGTATGCTTTGCTTAAAAATGAAAGAATGAGGCCAGACATGGTGGCTCATGCCTGTAATCCCAATACTTGGAGACCAAGGCAGCAGGATTGCTCGAACCTAGAAGCCCAGGACCCACCTGGACAACATGGCAAGATCCTGTCTCCATTCAATATATATATATATATATATATATATATATATATATATATATATGTGTGTGTGTGTGTGTGTATGTATATATATACACACATATATATATATATATACACATTTAAAAAGTGTGTGTGTATATATATATATATATATATACACTTTTTTTTTTAGATGGAGTCTTGCTCTGTCACCCAGGCTGTAGTGCAGTGGTACAATCTTGGCTCACTGCAACCTCCATCTCCTGGTTTCAAAAGATTCTCCTGCGTCAGCCTCCTAAGTAGCTGGGATTACAGGTGCCCACCACCACACCTGGCTAATGTTTGTATTTTTAATAGAGATGGAGTTTCACCATGTTGGCCAGGCTAGTCTCAAACTCCTGACCTCAGGTGATCTACCCAACTCAGCCTCCCAAAGCACTGGGATTCCAGGTGTGAGCCACCACACCCAGCCCATAAAATATTAAATTTTTAAAACCACCAGAATTAACTCACTCTCAAGTTTCTCAACACAATAAACAAATTGTTAGAACTTTCATCCAGTTTAATCTCTATTTCTAAAAACCACAATGGACTTTCTAGCCTGTATGTTCCTTCAGTTCATTTTACATTACCAATGTCTTTCATATTCAGACCACACAGGATGCCAAATATTTTTTCTCCTTTTAAAAATAGATGTCAGCCAGAGATGTCAGTCAGAAGAGCTACATAGCTCTTCCTTGGCAACAGAGTTCTGAAGTTTCCTCTAAACCAGTTCTGAAGTTTCCTCTAAACAAGATCAGAAAAACAAGAGTATAATGGAATCCAGGTGTTAGACTAATTATTAATTTAACCGTAAATGAAGAAAAGAGAACTATTAATCCTTGATGTAAATTGTTGTGTTATTACAGAATCCATCATAATGAAGTAATGACCCCACTTTGCTCAGAGGTTAACTGTACAAATGGTAGCGTATTGACCGAGTGTTAATGAGTTGTGGATGTGGCATCAGGTAAGCTGGAGATAGCAGAGGAAGCTATTGTGATAGATAGATAATTACAATGGAAGTCATGTCTTGGGTAATGAGCAGGATTCACATGACACCTTTCCAGTCACAGCACAATTTCTTTAGCTCTGTTTATAGTAATCTGTGGGATTATTTGACAGCAAGGTGACATTTTGACTTTGGAACAATTTTTCTCATAGAAAGCACAATTACCCACTGATATTGTGATATGCAATTAAATACAGCCATGCTGGGTAATTTTGATTTTTTTTAAATATACAAACAGTGGATATATTATCATTCATTAGCACATGATGATTTAGTCCTTTTGGTCTAAATGTCTTAGTCACATGCAAATGGATACATTCTGAAATTTTTAAATTGCCTATTATTTAAATAAGAAGTTTCAATTTTCTAAACCTAGAACACAGAGAGCTAAAAGTAATATCTGTGCTGAATCAGATCTTTATTATATGCAGACACTGTGTTTTAAGGAAAATTATTTGGCTCATATTCTATCTAAACCCATTTAACAAAAAAATGTATATTACATAAGAATTTTATTATAGTGTAAAATGTAATATGCTGGAAATATGTATTAATTCTTATGAGTCTAGTTGTTTTATTTAAACTCACTGAGATATCAATACTGCACCACACTGAGTATGCAAAAAAGAGAAACCTCTTTTTGTATCTTTTCCAGGCTTTGCCAAGTTCAGGGCAATTCTTTCCCTTGAGAGCATGTGTGTGTGTGTGTGTCTGTGTGTGTGTGTGTGTGTGTGTATTTGTGTGCATGCACATACATGCATTCATATTTGTCTACATTTAGCCCTCTTTCAATTAATTGCATGTAAAGTGGTAAAGTTTCACCCCACATTGGTTTCCCTTGCCATCTCTCAGAACCAACATCATATCTCCTTAAAGTGTATTCAGGAGAAATCAGTATATTTTAGTATTAGCCTAAATCAAATAGAATTTTATGGAGAAGTCCAAAATAAATTATTTATTATATGTCATAATCAAATAATTTAAGAATCAACAATGTGCTTTCAAAATCACAGCAAATGGGACAAATATATTTTTTTCCTGTGGCATATTAATAAGTAAAATTTAAAATACATAAAAAACATTGGAAAGAATTGTTCTACTACATATTATGAACACATAAGTAGTCAAACACAATAAAAACACTAATATCTTGGTGGGACACTATCAAATTGTCAGAGATTAGCAGAAATTCTAAACCCCTGAAATATTCATCTATAATGTACAATAACTACCCTGTAAGTCTTATTGTGAAAATATAATGAGATAAAGCAGAGGTCAGCAAACTAGGAACCACAAGCCAAACCTGACCCACCACTTATTTTTATACATCCCACGAGACGAGAATGGTTTTTACATTTTTTAATGGATGGAAAAAAAATCAGAAGAAAAACAGTATTTCATGATGTGCAAAAATTACATCAAATTCAAATCTGAATCCATAAATAAAATGATACTGAAACACAGCTACACGCATTCATTTTTGCATTGTTTGTGACCACTTTCACACTACAGCAGCAGAGGCGAGCAGCTGCAATAGAGACTTTATGGCCCACAAAGCCTAAAATATTTACTGTCTGGCCCTAAACAGAAAAAGGTTGAGATAAGCATGAAAACTACTTAGCACAATGCTTGGCATTTAATAGAGGCTCAATAAATGATATTTGTTTACATTAAATGTCCTTGTTATATTCATATATAGTAAATGAACTAAAAATTATGGGTCCTCCAAGTGTTATAAATGACCCCAAAATGTAATATGGAGACCCAGCTCAACAAAACACCCTGGACACTCAGGGCCCCTAAAAGAGCTTTCCCCACCATCATTCTGCACCCCTACTATTCCCTGCAGGACTTGCTTCTACTCACCTTCAGCTCTGCAGAGAGATGGAGAGGCACCTTCTACGTGCGTCACCTCTATCTTTAATGCTATTTTAGACTACTGCTCAAAATTAATCACTCTCTCCTCCACCACTTCCTTGGGTGTAGTGTACTTTGGAAATGGCCAAGTGACTTGCTTTGGAATGGAATATGAGCAGACATATCTTGACCTACTGGAACTCTCATTTTCAGAGTATTCATTCTAGATCCCAAGTACAAGGGAAGAAAAAGTTGTTCAAACTAAAAATTCACTAATGAACTGGCCACCAACAAAATTAGTTCCCACTTCAAACTTCCCTTGCTGTTGGAGTCATTCCCTGCCCATCAAACCGGAATCTTAATCTTCTCTCTTGATTATTTAATGTTTCCAGCCTGATTAGACCCACGGTCTGTCCTGCTAGCCAGATGTTTACTGCTCCAGCAGTTGTCAAGGTTACATTTTTAGGTCTACAAGAATGTTAAAATAGATTATTCACAAATATTAAGCTTCAGTTAAATTTGTTCCTTCTGCCAGCCACATGAAAAGGAAACACTCTGGTGAAAACATAAAAAGCAGTCAACTGAGGTTACAGCTCATTTTTGGCATGGAATCAACTTTTCAGGTTTTTTAGCGAGAATAGATGCTTCCAAATTCACATGCTGAAAAGTAAAGAAAGAAAAAAATTGAGTTTACAGTCATCTCAGCAGTAAATGATGTGTGGACCACCTTGACATCCTCTCTTGAGGCTCCTACTTTCTCAGACTCTAGGTAACTTAAAAGGAAAAAAAGGTGAATGAATATGTTATCATTATCTATTAGCCACTGAGGAGTTTGGCCAAGTAATATCTTCTAGGAGGAAACCACAAACCATCACATCAAAGGATTTCCTACAAGGTAGGGCATGAGGTACTCACCATTGTTCTCTAATAACAAGAAGAAGTAGGAATGGGCAGGAAATATGCCCAAGGAGAAGAATCAGGGAACCCTGCTTAGAAGGGTCACTGTCCCTGAAGATTTCACGCCACTAGAATTCTTGGCTTAATTACCTTTAAAAAATTATTCATTCAAGCCAGGAATGGCACATAAATAAATTATTCGTATGCTTTCTACTAACACAATCTACCCTAATCAGACTTCCTTCATCCCTGGCTCAGTTTTAGTAATTTTTTCAAACTTTTTAAAAAAACTTTTTATGTAAATATTAAAAGCCAATTTGAGTCCTATTTTAAAGATATCGCAGCGAGAGGTAGACGGGAGCAGGAACTGCTTCTTTGCCAAGGGCACTTTGGTTGCTATTTTCTATTTACAAGAAAGGGTATATTTCCATGTCTTTAGTGGCTAGACAGGCATAAATGAATAAATTAGCATTTGCCTACATTTAAATGTTATAACCTACACTGCTGGACAGCTGACTCTAATTGATTTATTATTGCTCACAGTTATTGTTTGCCAACTAAAGCCAAATGTTAAGATAAAGGACAAGCTACTAACCAAAAAAATGATACCTCAGTGTCCTGGTTTTTAGGCTCAGAACTCTTCCTGTGATCCAGGATTAGGGATTGGGTGATACTGATTTTCTCCTGCTGCATGCTCTAGTAAGTCTCTTTGGCATTTACAGTCTATGCTTAATCGTCTATTTGGGCTTTGGGCTTCTATAGGATGTGAAATTGGATTTTAACTCTAGTTTGCCTCATTATCCAAAGGCCAGATACAGCCAAGTACACTTAACTATTACCAGAAGTCTCAGTGACTTCTCTAAGAAAAAAGTCGTGACACACACAGTGTCCCTTCCACCTATGAGCAGCTACCCCACTGGCCTAAATGCCGATGTGCTTTGGTAGGCATTGCCCACCCTCATGATGCACAGATTTATCTTCTCACTCACTGGGCATTCAGAAGATTGTACCCCCAGCCCTCTTGCAGTTAGAAGGGGACATCTGACTGGTTCTGGCCAATAAAATGAGAGAAATGACTTGTGTCACTTGTAGGCTGAGGCAATTACAAACTCCTGTGCAATTATTCAGGCTCTCTCCACTTTCACTCTTGCACTGGTGGAGCAAGATGGCAGAGCTGCTGTCAGGCTGATCCCCGAGTGACTGAGTGGGCTGAGCTCCATCACGGCCAGCCTACCCCACACTCCCCGCCTGCCACCTGCCCACTCAAACTGGATAGGCAGCTGGAGCAGGAAAGAAAGCTTTACAGGGTAGGCCACTGCAAAGTGAGGGCTAATACGTTACTGAAGCCCTAACATGGTATTGGTTGTCACAATTACATGATGTACATCTCCGAGGAATTACTTCTGCTTGATTCCTACGACAACGTGTCTCATGATTCTCATGGGAAAAGTGACCTTCAAAAGGCTTGAGCTTGACTTTAAAGGAGAGATAGGATTTGGAAAGGTGAAGAGAAAGGAGAGATCATTACACACCAGAAAAACAGGCTGTTACTCTGACCATTCAAGGACACCGTATGATTTAATAAAAACATTCCTTTGATAAAAATGGTTGATGAAAACCAAAGATGCTCAATTTCAGCTCCATCCTTCCTTAGTACATGGGAGAGTGGACAGCCACAACCCCAGACCAAGACTCTATGAATTTACTAATTGGACAGTGTCTCTCCCTTTCCACAGTTAACTATATCATGCCAGCTTCTTCAGTATTTGTGTGAATGCATAGTCCCCAAAAAGGGACTTGGGCTATTCCAAAGGATCCATTTCCTATTTAAATTGACGTATCCCTATACTTCTACCAGAAAATCTAACTGTTTTGAAATGAAACAGAGACAAACACTGTGGCACATGTCTATAGTTCCCAGCTACTTAGGAAGCTGAAGTAGGGGATCGCTAGAGCTCAGGTCTGGGGCTGTCATGCTCTATGATCATGCCTGTGAATAGTTGCTACACTCCAGCCTGGCCAACATACAGAAACCCTGTCTTTTAAAGAAAAAATAGTGAAACAGAAAAATGTCAAGGCTACCAGCTTCAATAGTAGTTGTTTGTGTGTTCATGTATGTATGCCAGGAGTGGAAGAGTACTGTGTTTTGGGGATGTGTGTGAGTGTGTTTGTGTGTGTGTGTACATGTCATAATGTGTTTATGTGGTGTTTGTGAGCATATGTGTTATGAGAAACATCACTGTTATATTTACTACTATCCTAAGAAAGGCAATACTAAGAAAACAACGCAACTTCTATATTTCCTTAAGGAAAAAAATTATTCAATACAATATTAAGTCAAAATATATATATATTAGATAGAAAAATAAAATTATAGAATGAAATACAACATTTTTTAGCACTTAGTATCTTCCCAATACTGTATGCTACAGTCTGTTTGTATCTGTTCCACACAAAATTCTTTTGTTTGTTTTTTTTTCCTTTTTTTGGAGACAGAGTCTCACTCTGTCACCCAGGCTGTGTCGCCCAGCACACGACCTCGGCTCACTGCAATCTCTGCCTCCTCAGTTCAACCACCTGCCTCAACCACCCAAGTAGCTGGGACTACAGGCCAACGTGCCTGGCTAATTTTTGTATTTTTAGTAGAGACGTGGTTTCACCATGTTGGCCAGGCTGGTCTCGAACTCCTGACCTCAGGTGATCTGCCCACCTCGGCCTCCCAAAAATGCTGGGATTACAGGCGTACGCCACCACGCCCAGCCACCCGTGCACTTATGTTAAAACCTAATTACCAATGTGATGGTAATTGGAGGTAGGCCTTTGGAAGGTGGTTAAGACATGAGGGCAAGGCCCTCTTGAATATTGTTGGTCCCATTAAAAGAAGAGACTCCAGAGAGATGCTTTGCTCCTTCTACCACGTGAGAACACAGCAAGAATGTGCCATTCTATAAACCAGGAAATGAGTCCTCAAAAGACACCAAAGTTGTCAGCACCTTGTTCTTTGACTTCCCAGCCTGCAGGACAGTGAAAAATAGAATTCTGTTGCATAATTCTCTGTCTATGATATTTTGTTATAATAGCCCAAACAGACCAAGACACTATTCCAAGTACCTTGTGTGTATTAGCTCATATATTCCTGATAATAACCATGTGAGGCAGGAACTATTATCCTTATCTTATAAATAAGAAAATTGAGACACAGAGTGGCTAAATAAGTTACCCAAGATCTCATAGTTTGCAAGTGGTGGAGACAGGATTTGAATGCAGCAGTCTGACTTCAAAGCCTACACAGATGTAGGGATTGATACATACATACATACTCTGAGTCTGATGGATACATACAAACAATTGAGTTTCCTTTTGATAGCATCATAAGTCTGGAAATCATCCTACTTGGGCTATGGCCAAAGGGCAAAGCCTAAGTCCTCCTACTCACCAATTCCTTCTGCTATTTCTATCATGTGTTGAGTATTTAGATTAAATATATATATATTTTTATAATTATTAGGCCCTTTTTATGTTTATTATAAAAATTTCAAACATCCCCATAGTAGAGAGAATAATGGACTCCATATACTCATCATCATCTTCTCTTCACAATCCAGTCATCCCTCTCAAATTCCCCCACCCCCACCCACATTCTGTCTCTGTCCCCACCATGCCATTGAAACTTATCAAGGATTCCCAGTAACTTCCTTGAATCACAATCCCATGGATTCTTTCCAGCCTTTTTTCAACATCCTTTTTCTGATCTGTCTGAATCTCCTGCCACTCTTGAAAAGACATTCATCATATTAGGGCGGTAGCTACCACTCTTTGAGAACTGTGTGCCAAGCACAGTGCTGAGCACTTTTTATATATCATCTCATTTAATTCTCAAAACAATGCTGAGGTAAGTACTATTATGATCCCCATTTTCAAAATGAGGAAATAGACTGAGGCATAGACAGATAAGGAAATTTGTCATAGGTCACACAATTAGGTAGACCCTGGGCTGGAAATGAGGTCTGTCTGACTCTGAAGCTCATACTATTCACCACTACACCATATGTTAAGTCTCTCTCTCTCACCCATGGCTTTCCATGCATCACTCTCTGCTAGAGTCACTTGGATCTCTCTCACTCCCCTTCCCCATCCCTTTTTCCACCTCATCTTCTTATGTCCATATGTTAGTGTGCCCAATAGTACTGCCCTTCAGGCTCCTCTTTCTTATACTCACTCCATCTGTGTGACCTTGACCCATACCCAGGGATTCAGTTGCAACCATATGCCTTTGGCCTCTAATCTAGAATTCCAGCTCCAGTCTCTTACAAAGGTTTCAGTTCCAGCATTCTCCCTAGCTACTGGATATCACCACTTCACTGACTCACAGGAGCCTCCATTTCAGCATGTCCCCATTTATCATCTTACCTTGGAAATTTACTCTTCCTCCTCATGTGTTGCTGGATTAGAGAAATTACATCACATGGTTATCCACCACGCCCTATCAACCCTGTCTTCAAAATGTTTCTCAAGTCTGTCTTTTTCTCTCTATCCTCATTAGTTTACTCTACATCATTTTTCCTTAGATTATGGCAAGTCTTCGACTACTGCCAGACCATATCTTCCAGTCCGTTCTCCAAACATGTTTCAGATAGATTTTTAATGTAGATCTTATCACATTACCTTCCTGCCTAAAATATTTCAAAATTTCCTATTAGGCTTCCAGATAAAATCCATATTCCTTATGATGGCATACTAGGCCTTCTCTGGTCTAGTCTGGGCCCAGAACACCTGTCATAGATGTACCTCACCACTACCTATTTGTACTCAATTCTCTAGCCTGTTGTATCTCTCCAAAATTCCTCTTCGGTCCTGTAATCTTATTGTCCTTCTACATAATGTCTAGATTGTTCTTTTACCCATTCCCTTTTTTGCCTCCTGCCACCATACACCAACAAAAGTTTACATATTATCTACCAATTATAGCTCATCTTTCAAGATCCAACTCAAGAGTTACCTTCAAGGACCTTCCCTGACCTCCCTCGCTTCCCCAAGTCCAGGTTTGGGGTCCTTCCTTGATTCTCCCATACCACTCAGACTTCTGAGGCAAATACTGTAAGTTGCCTACTCCATATGCTTTCTGCTGTCTTTCTTACTATCAGTACTCCAATTCTGTTCAGTGTATGATATGTCCAATTAAAATACTCATCTGGCCAGGCCCAGTGGCTCATGCCTGTAATTGCAGCACTTTGGAAGGCCGAAGCAGGCAGATCACGAAGTCAGGAGTTTGAGACCAGCCTGACCAACATGGTGAAACGCCGTCTCTACTAAAAATACAAAATTAGCTGAAGGCTTGTGACTTCCAGGGGAAGGCTTATAGCAAAGCAGAGGTTAATTTAAACTAATTTCGGCCCTTAACAGAGTAGAAGATACACATCCCACAAGCCAGACCCATGGCAAGCAGCTGTGCACATGTTCCTGGAGCATCTTGCACACGGCTTGTGGGAGTCAGAATGGGCAAAAAAGATCTTGCTCTCCAAATATTAAGGATCTATGCTCTGATCACTGAATGCTGAGTCTGATCACAGAGGTATAGAAAAAGAGGCCAGTGGACCTCGCCGTTGTGCCTCCCCTCACTGTTGCAAGCACCAGTCCTCTGGCTGAAGTGAGCTGAAGGAATTTAAAGGGCCGGTATCCTTTTTATCTTCATTTGTTCTTCTCTTGTTCTTTTTTTTAGGAGTGAGACAATGAAAACTAGGACATTCAAAACAGCTGCATAAAAGACTTGGAACCAACCCAAAAAACACATCAATGGTAGACTGGATAAAGAAAATATGGCACAAATACACCATGGAATACTATGCAGCTATAAAAAAGGATGTGTTCACATCCTTTGCAGGGACATGGATGAAGCTGGAAACCATCATTCTCAGCAAACTAGCACAAGAACAGAAAGCTAAACACCGCATGTTCTCACTCATATGTGGGAGTTGAACAATGAGAACACATAGACACATGGAGGGGGGAACATCATACACTGGGGCCTGTTGGGGGATGGGGGACTAGGGGAGGGATAGCATTAATAGAAATACCTAATATAGATGGGTTAATGGGTGCAGGAAACCACCACGGCATGTATATAGCTATGTAACAAACCTGCACGTTCTGCATGTGTGTCTCACAACTTAAAGTATAATTTTTTAAAACTACATATATAGGAAAAGTTAGCAAGTGACCACACATAACTGGGAAATGTCACAAGCTCAGAAAAGAGCTGAAAGACCTTATATTTACATCTCAGGCTGCTCCTTGGCACAGCAATCAAAATAACAAAGAATAAGAGAAAACAGTAAACCCTAGGAAGAGGGAGAATCTCATTTCCAAATTTACCATATTATGAGATTCAAATATTCAGTTTTCAAAAACTCACAAAGCAAACAAAGAAACAGAAAAGTATGGCTCATTTAAAAATAATAATAATAAATCAACAGAAACCATTTCTGAAAAAGACCTGATGGCTGATCTACTAGAGAAAAACTTTAAACAACTGTCTTAAACATGCTCAAAGAACTAAATGAGGATGTGGAGAAAGTTGAGAAAATTATATATGATCAAAATTGGAATATTAATCAAGAGAAGACACAAAAAGAAACAAAAACTTCTGAAGCTGAAAATTACAATAACTGAAATGAAAATTCAGTTGATTGAAAAAAATGTGCATTCAATATTCATCTTTGAACAAATGTTTATTCAAAACTGGGTACTAACCTAGTACCAATGAGATATGAGATGGGAAATAGACAGTTCTCTTAGCCAGAGTTCTCCCAAAGAGTACATGTGAACAATCGATAAAAAGAATCAGCCAACTTGAAGACAGGATGATGGAAATTAGCAAGTCTAAGGAAGAGAAAGAAAAAAGATTAAAGAAAAGTGAAAAGAGAGCCTAGGGGACCCTGGGACACTATCGAGTGGATCAAACTATGCATTGTGAAAATCCCAAAAGGAGGAGAGAGAGAGAAAACAAAAAGGACCGAGAAAATATTTGAATAATGGCTGAAAACTTCCCAAATTTGATGAAAGACATAAATATCAACATCCAAGAAGCTCAATGAACTCTAAGTAGGATGAATTCAAAGATAGCCACACCAAGACACATAACCAATCTGTCAAAAACCAATGAAGAGAGAATTTTGAAAGCAGTAAGACAGAAGAGAAGTGAGTTGTCACATACAAGGGGTCCTCAACAAGATTACCAGGAGATTTCTCATCAGAAACTTTTGAAAATAGAAGAATGGGTCAAAGTGTTAAAAGAAAAAACTGTCAGCCAAAAATCCTATATCTGCCAAAACTGCCCTTCAAAAGTGATAAAGAAATTAAGGCATTCCCAAATAAACAAAAGCTGAGGGGGGTTGTTACCACTATACCTGCCCTGCAAGAAAAGTTTGAGGAAGTCCTACAGAGTTAAATGAAGACACTAGACATTAACTTGAAGCAATACAAAGAAATAAAGATCTTAGCAGAGTGTGGTGGTCTACACCTGTAATCTCAACACTTTGGGACATTATGGCAGAAGAATTCCTTGAGCTCAGGAGTTCAAGACCAGCCTAGACAAGATAGCAAAACACTGTCAATACAATAAAATGTTTAAAATTCAGCACGGTGTGGCTGTGCATGCCTGTAGTTCTAGCTACTCAAGAGATTGAGGCAGGAGGAATACTTGAGTCCAGATGTTTGGGGCTGCAGTGAACTGTTTGCACCACTACACTCCAGCCTGGGTGACAGAGCAAAACCCCATCTCTAACCTAAACAAACAAAGGTTTCATGGGCAACATAAGAGCTAGTATTATGATAAAGGTATAACTCCACTTTTTTATTTTCTGATTTAAGAGACTAATATATTTTAAAACAATTAGTCTAAAAACTTATTGTAACTTTGGTGTAACTCCACACTTTATTTTTTACATAATTTCAAAGACTAATTCATTTAATATAATTATTACATTATTAATAAAATATTAAATTAAACTTCAAATAGCATGTTTTGGAGCACAATATATAAAGACATAATTTTGTGACATCAACAGCTAAAAGAGCTGATGACAGAGCTGTTAAAGGAGCAGACATATTATTTAAATTAATATGGTATAAATTCATATTAGACTATTATAACTTTAGCATGTTAAATGTAATTTCCATGGTAACCACAAAGAAAATAGCTATAGAACATACAGAAAAGGAAATAAGAGGGAAATTTAAACATTTTACTACCAAAAGTTTTTTTTTTTTAAAAGACAGTAATACAGAAACTGAAAAACAAAAAAAGCTATACACCATTCAGGAAACAAAGAGCAATATGACAGAAGTCCCTCCTTATCAGTAATTACTTTAATTGCAGACAGATTAAATTTTCTAATCAAAAGACAGAGGTTGGCAGAAAGATTTTAAAAACATGATCTAACTATATGCTGTCTACAAGAGAGACTCAATTTAGACTCACAGACTGAAAGTGAAAGTGTCAAAAAAGATATTCCATGTAAATTGTAACCAAAAGAAAGCGGGGTAGCTATGCCAATATCAGATAAAACAAACTTTAAGTCAAAAAAAAAGTTTAAAAGGACAAAGAAGGACATTGTGTATTAATAAAAGAGTCAGTACAGCAATTCAATATGACACGTTTATAAACATGACAGACCATCAAAAATATCAAAAACAGAATTGAAGAGAGAAATAATTCTATAGTAATAATTGGTGATTTCAATAGCCCCTTCTCTGTAAAGGATAGAACAACCAAATAGAAGATAAGGAAACAGAGGACTTAATGCAAAAAATCAACTAGATTTAATAGACAGATACAGAACACTGTACCCAACAATAACAGCAAATGCTTTTTTTCAAGTGTACATGAAATACTGTCCCCAAGATAGACCATATGTTAGGCCACAAATTAAGTCTCAATGTGACGATAGACTGGA
>NW_016107411.1:3995569-3997761 GCF_001604975.1 Cebus imitator | reverse complement strand
AAAAAAAAAAAAAAAAAAAAAACAAGACTTTAAAGACAAAAAAAAAGAAAATATAGATATTATATAAACTATTGATCACAGCAGCGGCCCATCTGGAAAGCCACTGCCATCACAACAGCTTCAATGGGAGGCACAGCTGGGGCTGCATATTCCATGAAGACAGCAGGAGCCAGGGACAAATGGGAGCCCCACCCCTTCTGAGTTGGGAAGAGAGCTTCCCAGGTGCTGCTGCAGCCACCCAAGCCATGGCTGCACACCTGGGCATCCCTGTGCTCTCAGAGCCTAGGAGCAGGTGAGAACCACACCCCAGCCCACAGCCACAGCCACCCAAACCATGGAGCTGGCAGGAGCCCTGCACACACACCCCTGCCAGGCACAGCTGTAACCACCTAAACTGCGGCTACAGATTCAGCCATCCCTGCACTCTTGGAAGCCTGGGAAGGCCCCACTGCCCTCACAGGCTCAGATGTCCCTGCTCCCACTGCCTGGCTTCTCCCTGCTATTGGTGCCTGCTCCAATCTCAGAGCAAAGTCAGAACCAAGCCAGACATTGTCATGGCCTGCTGGGTGTGCATACACTGGGGGCAGTGCTGACGCACCAGCCCCCTGCCACCACAGCCCCCTCCAGACAAGCATAGGAGGGAAGCCAAGGGGAAGCTGAAGGCAGCTCAGCGCTGGCCTGAAGGCACCACTTAGCATCTACAGCCTGGGTGCCATGAATGGCAGCAGGAGGCAGGCAAGTTCCTGAGTAGAAGGGGACAGTTCCCCAATGAGGCCCCATCTTCAGGCCAGGGAGGACCTAAAGGCTGGAGGCTGCACTGCTAGTCCCAGGGACCAGAGATGGAACTTGTGGTGCCTTTTCTGGGCCTGCAATGGCCACCCATGGACCAACTGGCAAGCACTTCCTCCCCTCTGAGGCCCATAAAAGCCCAGGCTCAGCCAGAGCAGACATCAGGAGGACCAGCTGCAGAGCAAAGCTACCCACTCCAGGGCCTCATCTCTGCTGAAAGCTGGGAAGATCAGGATGACCTGCCTGCATAGATGAGCTTCCCACTCCAGGGTCTTCTCTCTGCTAGAAGAATATCATTCATCAGGGCACACTGGTTGCAGAAAGGAGCTGCCCCATGCAGGCTTCCTCTGAGCTGTTCTATCACTCATTAAAGCTCCTCTTTGTCTTATTCACCCTCCGCTTGTCTGCATACCTCATTCTTCCTGGGCACAGGACAAGAACTTGGAACCCACCAAATGGCAAGGCTAAGAGAGCTGTAACACAAACAGGGCTGAGATATACTGCCTTGCTCGCCACATTGTGAGTGAAGAGAAGGAAAGAAGAACTATGGCTCTTTGGGGAGCCCAGACCTAGAAACTCCCCAAGCCAGGGCTGTGACTCCTTCTTTGAAGCCCAGTTCCTGGCATCTCCAAGCTTCCAGGAATGAACATGTTCCCCTATTCCGGTCTTAGAAGCTGCCTGTGGTATGCCTGGTCCTGCTGCAGTCTTGCAGAGATCCAGCACCTGTGCCAACACCTGGAGCTGCCCACCCCACTGCAGCAGCCAGCATGTCTGACTGTGTGCAGGACCAGACCCCATGCTCACTCACACACCCCTTGCCGTTCCACATCTGACTCACCCTTGGCAGGCATGGGACCCAGGCCAATAGGTCAAGTGCAGCCTGCCAGGATGAGTTGGCGAAAGAGCCCAGGGGGCCCAGACAAAGGCACCACCAGCCACAGAGGTTTCTGGACAGGAAAACAACACCCCAAAGATCCTATACCAGTGTATTATCTGACCACTTGTGATGAAGTTAGAAATAAATAACAGAAGAAAACTGAAAAACTCACAAAATTATGGAATTAGACAACACACTCTTAACCAATGAATCAAAGAAAAAAATCAAAAGAGAAATTAGAAAATACTGAGAAATAAATGAAAATGACAACAGTATATACAAAAACCTACGTGATACAGCAAAAAGTAGCACTCATGAGGAAATTTATAGATATAAAACTTATATTAAAAAACAGAAATATTTCAAATCAACAACCTAACTTTACTACTAAGGGAAATAGAAAATGAAGAACAGCCGGGCGCGGTGGCTCAAGCCTGTAATCCCAGCACTGTGGGAGGCCGAGGCGGGTGGATCACGAGGTCAAGAGATTGAGACCATCCTGGTCAACATGGTGAAACCCCGTCTC
>NW_016107411.1:3969684-3995424 GCF_001604975.1 Cebus imitator | reverse complement strand
AAAAAAAAAAAAAAAAAAGAAAATGAAGAACAAATTAAACTCAAAGCAGCAGAAAGAAGGAAAAATCAAAGATTAGAGCAGAGACATAAGAAATAAATAATAGAAGCCCCATAGTGAAAATGAATGAAACCAAAGTTAGACCTTTGAAAAGATCAACAAATCTGACAAACTTTTAGTTAGATGGACTGAGAAAAAGAGAAGACTCAAATTACTAAAATCAGAAATGAAAGTTGGGACATATAACTGATTCTGCAGAAATAAAAAGGATTACAAGAGAGTATTAAAAGTAATCATACACTAAAAAAAAATGGGTAACCTAGGTGAAATGTACACATTCCTAGAAACACCAAATATACTAAGACTAAACCACAAATAGAAAATCTGAATAGACCCATAATTAGTTAGGATATTTAATCTGTAATTTTAAAATATCTACTGACAAAGAGAGCCCTGAACCTGATGGCTTCACTGGTGAATTCTACCCAACATTTAAAAAAGAACTAACATCAATCCTTCTCAAACTTTTCCAGGAAATTTGAAAAGAGAAAACATTCCCCTAACTCATTCTGTAAGGCCAGCATTACCTTAATGCCATAGCCAGACAAAGACATTCTAAGAAAGAAAACTAGACTGGATGAAGTGGCTTGCACTTGCAATCCCAGCTACTTCGAAGGCTGAGACAGGTGGATCAGTTCAAGCCAGGCTTTCAAGACAAGCCTCAGCAACAAAGCAAGATCCTGTATCTAAAATAAAATGTGTTTTTTTAAAAAATTAGCCAGGCATGGTGAGACATGCCTTTTGACTCAACTACTGAAGAGGCTGAGGTGGGAGAACTGCCTGAGCCAAAGAGTTCAAGGCTACAGTGAGCTAGGATCACACCTTTGCACTCCAGCCTAGGTGACAGAGTCAGACCCTGTATCTTTACAAATTAATTAATTAAAAATAAATGAGAAAGAAATAAAAAAAAAAAGACCACCATCTCTTACGAACATTGATGTAAAAATTTTCAACAAAATACTAGCAAATCAAATTTTGCAGCACACTAAAAGCATTATATACAATCACCAAGTAGGATTTATTCCTGGAATGCTAAGATGGTTCAACATATTAGAATCTACTATTGTAATAAACAACATTAACAGAATGAAGGGGGAGAACCACATGATCATTTCAATTGGTGCAGAAAAGGTATATGACAAAATTCAATAACCTTCCGTGATAGAAAACATTCAACAAACTAGGAATAGAAAGAAACCACCTTAATATAATAAAAGCCATGTATGAAAATCCCACAGCAAGCATCATATTCAATGGCAAAACAATAAAAGCTTTTCATGTAATATCAGGAAGAGGGCAAGAAATGCCACTTTTGCCACTTGAATTCAACATAACACTGGACATTTTACACAGAACAATTAGGCAAGAAAATGAAAAGACATCTAAACTGGAAGGGAAGAAGTAAAATTATCTCTGTTTACAGATGATATAATTTTATATACACAAAACCCTCAGGATTCTAACAAAAGAAACAGAACTAATAATGGAATTCAGCAAAGTAGCAGAATATAAAGTCAGCATATAAAAATTAGTTACATTTCTACATACTAACAATAAATAATTGAAAAGGGAAATTATGAAAATTCAATTTACAATAGCATCAAATAGAATAAACCACTTAGGAACTAACCTAAATAAAGAAGTAAAATATTTGACAATAAAAACTATGAATCACTGCTGAAATTAAAGAAGACTTAAACAAATTGAAATGCATCCTATGTTACAGTTTGGAAGACAATAAGATTAAGATGTCAATACTACCCAAAGTGATCTGCAGCTTCAATGCAAAACCTACCAAAATCCCAATGGCATTTTTTGCAGAAATAGAGAAAGCCACCCTAAAATTTATATAGAATCTCAAGGACCCAAAATAGCTGAAACAACCTGAAAAGAACAAAGCTGGAGGATGCATATTTCCTTTTTTTTTTTTTTTTTTTGAGATAGAGTCTCACTCTGTCGCCCAGGCTGGAGTGCAGTGGGGTGATCTTGGCCCACTATAACCTCCACCTCCCGGGTTCAAGTGATTCTCCTGCCTCAGCCTCCCGAGTAGCTGGGATTACAGGCATGCACCACCGCACCTGGCTAATTTTTGTACTTTTAGTAGAGACGGGGTTTCACCATGTTGGTCAGGCTGGTCTCGAACCCCTGACCTCCAGCCTGGTGACAGATTAAGACCAGTGATCTTAATCACCGGTGGGTGATCCACCCACCTCAGCCTCCCAAATTGCTGGCATTACAGGTGTAAGCCATTGCACCCAGCCCACATTTTCTGATTTTAAAACTTGCCACAAAACTATAATAATTAAAATACTGTGATAATGGCATAAACACAGACATATAGACCAGTGGAATAGAATTGACAGCCCAGACATGAACCCTCCTGTATATGGTCAAATGATTTTTGACAAGAATGCCAAGACTATTTAATGGGGAAAAGAAAGACAGCCTTTTCAACAAATAATCCTGGTAAAACAGGATATTCACATGCAAAAGAATAAAATTGGATTCTTATCTAATCCATATTTAAGCATTAAATCAAAACTGATCAGAGGCCAGGCACAGTAGCTCATGCCAGTAATCCCAGCACTTTGGGAGGCAAAGGCAGAGGATTGCTTGAGGCCACGAGTCTGAGAACAGCCTGGGCAATATAGCAAGACCGTCATTTCTATAATTTAAAAATAAAAACGTAACAATTTTTTAAATTAGATTTTTTTTTTATGGATCAAAACCTAAATGTGAGTCCTAAAACAGTAAAACACTTAGAAGCAAACACAGGGCAAAAGCTTCACAACATTAGATTTGGCAATGATTTCTTAGATTCTACATCTTAGACACCGACAACAAAAGAAAATATAGACATATTGGACTTCCTACAAATTTTTTAATTTTGTGCATCAAAAGACACTATCAACCAAGTAAAAACACAACCCACAAAATGAAAGAAAACATCATATCTGATAAGGGATTAATGTGCAGCATACACAGAGAACTTCCAAAACTCAACATCAAGAAGACACCTGATTCCAAAATGGACAAAAGACTCTTTTTTTTTTTTTTTTAATCTGTCACCAGGCTGGAGTGCCGTGGCGTGATCTTGGCTCACTGCAATCTCTGCCTCCCGAGTTCAAGTGATTCTCCTGCCTCAGCCTCCTGAGTAACTGGGACTACAGGCCCACCCCACTACGCCCAGCTAATTTTTGTATTTTTTGGTAGAGACGAGGTTTCACCATGTTAGCCAGAATGGTCTCGATCTCTTGACCTCATGATCTGCTCACTTTGGCCTCCCAAAGTGCTGGGATTACAGGCGTGAGTCACTGCATGCAGCCAACATGGGCAAAAGGTGACTCACCTACTTTGCAGGATGCCTGGGAGTTACCATCTGCTCATCCCCTTTACACTTAAAAAGCCAACCGACCAAAAGGTGGCAGTCTTTTTTTTCTACAAACAGGAACTGGAAGCAGTGGCTGGTAGGCCAGTGTGATCTCTGGCTCCTATTTATAAGCCTACTCGCTATGAGTCCTGTGGAGGCCTCAGAGCTGGCAGAAGCATGCTGGGTTGTCCCTGCCTCCCTTCAACTATGGGCCATACTAAACTCCCCACAATATTAAAAAACAAAACTTTCAATAGACAAAAGATTTAAATAGACATTTCTTTTTTTAAAAAATACACAAATAGGCTGAGTGTGGTGGCTCACACCTGTAATCCCAGCACTTTGGGAGGCCGAGGCAAGCAAATCACCTGAGATCAGGAGTTCAAGACCAGTCTGCCCAACATGGAGAAACTCCATCTCTCCTAAAAATAAAAAATTAGTTGGGCATGGTGGCACATGCCTGTAATCCCAGTTACTTGGGAGGCTAAGACAGGAGAATTGCTTGAACCCAGGAGGCAGAGGTTGCAGTAAACCAAAAATGCACCATTGCACACCAACCTAGGAAACAAAACCAAAACCCACCTAAAAAAAAAAAAAAAAATACACAAATTGTCAATAAGTACACAAAAAGACCCTCAACATCACTAATCATTAGGGAAATGCAAATCAAAACAATGAAATACCACATCACGCCCATTAAGAAGGCTACTACCAAAAGAACAGAACCTAAGTGTTGGAGAGGTTGTGTAGAAACTGGGACCCTTGTGTACTGTTGGTAGGAATGTAAAATGTTACAGTCGCTATGGAAAACAGTATAACAGTTCCTCAAAAAGTTAAAAATAGGATTAACATATGATCCAGCAATTCTATTTCTGTACTCAAAAATTTGAAAGCAGGGCCTCAAAGGATGTGTGTATACCCTAGTTGGCAGCAGCACTATTAAGGATAGCTAAACCATGAAAGCAACTCATGGTCCATCATGGATAATGGATAAGCAAAATGCAGTCTATCTATACAATTAAATATATTCTGCCTTAAAAAGTAAGGAAATTTCAATGTATGCTACAATATGGATGAATCTCGAGAACATTATGCGGAGTGAAATAAGCCAGTCTCTAGCTGACAAGTACTGTATGATTCCACTTATATGAGGTATTTAGAGTAGTTCAAAATTATAGAGTCAGACAGTAGAATAGTGGTTGCCAACAGCTGGGGGAAAGGGAATATGGAGAATTATTGTTTAATGGATACAGAGTTTCAATTTTACAAGATGAAAAGAGTTATGGAGATGAATGGTAGTGATGATTGCACAACATTACGATGCATTTAAAAATACTGAACTGTGTACTTAAAAATAGTCAGGATGACAAATTTTTTGTTTCATGTATTTTACCACAATTTTTTAAATGGGGGAAAACTTTATAATCATTTGAAAGGATAGGAGTGCCCATAGGCATGAAGTTTAGAAGCTACTAACTTCAACATAAAATACTAACCACAGAGAAAAGAGAAAATTGTAACAGCAGCATCTAACCAGATTTCAACCAATGGGGTTTCATAATTCGTTATGATCAACTAAATAGGGATCCCTGAATTGTCAATATAAAATTCATTGTTTTAAATGCAATTATACTGTAAGCACTGTTAAGCCCTGGGATATTGATTATTTGAACATCTAGACAAATAATAGTATTAAAATATTATAAAAATTAAAAGACTTAGTTAAGAAATCATAACATCTATGAATATACAATCATGTTTTCCCTGAAGATATAAGTTCAGTCCCAAAATAAATTTTCAAATATAAAACAGCTATAATAATGTTCCAACCAATAATTTTATATTACCGTAAAATTGGAAGAGAAGTAGCTAGTTTTTAGGATAATATGAAAATGTTAGTAATAAAGCATTATTAGGAAATATGGAGCAACCTTCTGTTACCATGGGCTTTGTTTTTAGATCCATGATTTGATAAAAATTCATGTGTCCCTTTCTGTTTATTTTAAAAAGAGATAAAAACCTACCACAGTAAAATGCCTCCAGGTCTAAGCCTAGTGCCTTAGAAATAAAAATTTATTATCAAAGGATGGCTAAAGCCTCAGCTCATCCAAAGAGCTCCTCCTACTGTTTCTTTGAAATATAAAATGAGCCTGAAGAGAGAAACTTTAACTGAAGAACCAGAGCATGACAAAATCAAGGCAGAGGAACCAGAAGAGTTAAAGCCCCTGAGTCAGGGCTGGGATTCTGATTGTTAAACAGGAAGAGCTAAAAGTCAAACCCCGACAGGGATGAAGCTTCTAGGTTCATTCTCAGGGCCTTCCCTTCCCTTAAGCTGCTTTGTCTAGGAACTGTGCTCACTTGCAAATTTGCAGAGGCTTTTTGGCAATATCTGAACTCAAAGAAATGCAGCTCTAACAAGAAGATACCAAGCACATGACAGAGTGTGGGAGAGAATTTTTGAACAAAGCACCTTTTCCCATTATCCCCAAACACTCCAAAGCCAGTGTCTACTGTGCACACAAATCACCCTGAAGGAAGTGAAAGGTATATTCAGATATAAAACAATTATTTTTAAAAAACAAGTTGTTAGTAATAAGTTTCTAACAACTTAGAATTAATGTATTAATGTCTGATTAATTCAAATTCTTAGTCTCTGTTTTTCAGTCTATGGAAATGAGAGCAAATGCCTGAACCACAAAGAGAAAACAGTAAATGCGTTAAATAGTAAAGGTTGAAAGGTTATACACCAACTTAACACATGGGAAGATGAAGAACTGGGGACAAAATAAGGTGTTTTTCTTTCTACTCGATATAATTCTATATGTTGAATTCTTTATAATAAGCCCGTTTTTATGTAAAACTTCTGAAATTTTTTTAAAGTTATCTAAAATAATATTATTAACTGCGACGCACTTACCCATCTAGGTAGTAATCCATGCTCCTATTTGGTCACTTCATTCAGTCATCCCACAGGCTGGCTCCTCTGGGGCACCAGTCCCCAGACCAGGCACTGCAGAGGCTGCAAAGACAATCCTTGTAATAGCAAACATTTACAAAGTGCTATGTGGCAGGCACTGTCTCAAGAACTTATCAGAGCTATCTCATTTAATCCTCACCCAGTTATGTCAGACCCACTCCTCAAATGAGAAAACAAGGCACAGTGAGATTAAGTAAATTGCTCAAGACCTCAGCTGACACTGGTGGAGCAGATCGTTTGGCTTCAAGCTGCACCTTTAATCACTATGCTATTTTGCCTCTCTAAAGGTGAAAACCATTCCCAACCTCTGAAGGTTTACAGTCTAGTTGGAAAGAAATATAGAAAACAATAACACATTATAGATGGTATGACAAAGGTACACACAAAGAAAAAAGAAGAAAACGATTGAGTGTGGTTGGGAGGGGTGAGGAGTGTCAAGGAACATTGCCTAGAGGAAGCCTCCGGCAAAGCCAAGACCTGGTCTCACAAGAGCTGAGGGAGGGAGGGTAATGAACAACTACTGCACACCTGCCACGTACCAGGTGCTTGGTGAGTGTATTAGTCCATTTTCACGCTGCTGATAAAGACATACCTGAGACTCAGCAATCTACAAAAGAAAGAAGTTTAATTGATTCATAGTTCCACGTGGCTGGGAGGCCTCACAATCATGGCAGAAGGTGAAAAGCACAACTCACATAGTGGCAGACAAGAGAAGGAAGCTTGTGCTGGGAAATTCCTGTTTATAAAACCATCAGATCTCGTGAGGCTTACTCACTATCGTGAGAATAGCACAGGAAAGACCTGCCTCCATGATTCGATTACCTCCCACTGGGTTCCTACCACAGCATGTGGGAATTATGGTAGTTACAATTCAAGATGAGATTTAGATGGGGACACAGCCAAACCGTATCAGTAAGTATTTATACAGATCATCTCATTCTAGTCCCATAATAGCCCCTATGAACTATATGTTGTCTCTATTTTACTGATCAAGAGACTAATACCCTAAAAGTAAAATAACTTGTCTAAAACCAAATAGTTATCAAGTGCCAGAGTGAAGAATGAACTTTTATGTAACTCAGAAGCCCATGCTCTTTCCACTCCCACCTCCCCCACCACACACACACACACACACACACACACAAGCACACACAAGCACACATACACATGCACACACACACACACACACACACAGAAGGAGGAGAAAAGGAAGAAATAGCAAAAAGACATTTAAAAATCCTGTAAAAACAAAATAGTAATTAATAATAATAAAATAGTTAAAAAATAATATACAGTGAGTCTCTCATGGTTAAATAAAATAATAACAAAATGGTAATAATAAAAATTAATTTAATTTAATAATAAAAAATAAACATGCTGGCGTGAGAAATCTCCTTGCTCTGAAAGAGACCTGTTAAGTTAAATAAGCAGGAGACCATTGGTCTGAGGTCATCTCCGTACTTTGAGTTCCTACAAACAAATTGCAACTTAGTGAGTAAACAAACCGAAAACCTAACTTTGGAATATAACAACTGGCCAGTCTCGGCCAATCACAGCAGCCCATCACAGACTACCACCTGCTCAGATCATGTTCAGATAGGGCACACATCAAGCTGTAGCCAGTCAAGCTCTTTCTGCACTTCCCTTTACTGTTTAAACATACCCACTTCCAACTGTGCTTGGTGAGCTCTCTGAACTTTTGCTGGTTCTGAGTACTGCTAATGCATGAATTATTTTCTGCTCAAATAAACTCTGCTAAATTTAAATTGTCAAAGGCTTTTACTGTAACAGACAAAGCTATCCAGCCACAAAGTGAACTATCATAAGATGAACTTCCATTCCTAGAAAAGTTTGTGCAAATTTTTAACATCTGTCAGCCTGTCCTGGAAGGCCCAGGGTGAAAGTTTGGACTACTCGACCTCTAGGGGTTCTTAAATCACAGTGGGTTTCTGTGGTGACAGTTACCCTGAGAAGTTAAGTAGAGCCAAAAAATAAAGTTCCAGTTCTGACTAGTTTTTGTTTCCGTGGCTGCATTGTCAGTTCTCTGAAGAGAAAGGTTGAGTTTCATCCTCTTTGTTATCCCCACTCTTCTCAAGGTCACTTATGACCTTTGAGAGACAAACCTAATGGCCATCTCTCTGTTCTCATGTAACTTTACCTCTCTGCAGTGCTGTACGCTTCCTCCCTAAAGCACTTTCTCTATTGATTTCCATAGCCACACCTCTCCATCTTCCTGCCCGTTACACTTTTTGGTTTTTCTCCATCTTTTTTGCTGCTCCTCCTCCTTTTCCCAACTTCAGCAATGTTGTGACTTAGAGACACAGTTCTGCACCACCTTCTCTTGGATCTATACTCTCTCCCAACATCAGCTGGTCATGTCCCTGATCTTCCAAAGCCACCTGTATACAAATGTCACCCAAGTGTGTATCTTCAGCTCCAACGTATCTGATATCAGTGTTTTGATGTCCAATAGGCATCTGAAACTAAGCACATTCAAATCAAACCCTTAATTTCCACCCCCTAAACCTCTTCTTTCCCATCTCAGGAAATTATTCAGGACAAAAGCCTCTTTCCCTCAATCCCCACATCTCATCTATCAATATATTTTGTTGTTTCTCTCTCTCTGAAATATGTTTTGGCATCAACTACGTCTCACATCTCACTGTTTCTACTATTTCCACTTTAGTCCAAGACCCTGGACTTACCTGGCTTATCTGAAATAGCCCTGGTGCTCTTCCTGCGCCCACCCTTGCCCACACAGTCATTCTCCTCGCAGCAGCTAGAAGTACATATACAATAAAATCTAAACTCTTCATTGGGACCTTACAAGATCCCAGATGACCCAATCCCTGCCTGCCTCTCCTTGCTTATCTTCCATTACCCCACCTTTGCTCACCAGGCTTTGGCTACAAGAGCTCCTTCCAGTACCTTGAACATGCCAAGTTTGCTCCTGCTTCAGGCCTTTGCGCTTGTTTCCAATGCTTGGGGTGCTCTTTTCCTCCCTCTTCTCTACCTGATTCCATTTTCTTAAATAACACTCCCTCAGGGAGGCCTTTTCCACCCCACACCTGTCACTCTCTATCACATTAACCTATGTTATTTTCTTCCATAGGCTCTTTGTTAACTTGCTGTTGTCTTTATTCCCAAGGAACAGTAAACTCTAAGAGAGCTGGGACTTCACCCATCATGTTCACCAGTGACCCAGTACCTAGAACAGTGCCTGGCATATAATAGGTGCTAAATAAATATTTTTTGAAGAAATTCAGTGTAAGTACTAAAGAAATATTTTTGCTTAACTGAGTCGCCTGGTGACTTTATGCCAGAACTGGAATTAAAGATGTTTAGAAAGCACTGATTTCTGTTATAAACAAGTGACCCCTAGAGACTCCCCAGTTTCCCATGTTGCCCCAACAAATTTACAGTGGATCTGTTACTAGCAGTGCTGAAAGAGATGACAACCAATAACTCTGGGGCTCAACTTCCTTTGTTTTGCATTCCCAATCTCTTAATGTAGGAAACACAGTTTAAATGATGAATCTGCCTCTTTCTTCCAGGCCCTCCAGTGTTATTATTTGAAATGAAGAGACACCAAACCAGAAAGCCTGCTTTAGGCCAAGATACAAATTATCTCATTTATATTGTCAGATGTGTGTCATATTCCCCCTGGGGAACTATCCAAAAGTAATGTCACGAGCCACTTGCAGTTTCATATGAAACATCTCCACATGGACACACTCTGCAATTTCAAGTGAGTTTGTAGTTCCATTGGAGGCACATTATTTAGAAATGTTCATTATTTTTAGATATTCAAGCAAATCTCATAAGGAGAATTAAGGATTAGGTATTATCAATGTAAAGAGAAAATAATCATTCTTAATCATTACTGTGTTATGTGAAAAAATGACTTCCTTTCATTGAGTTTTGGTTTAAACCACTATTGTAAAATTGGCTTCTGAAAAATTGTCTCAGGTAACTTATTTATAGTCATCATATGGAAAAATGCAATTTGCCTTCAGTATCCTATTATTTCTGCACTTCTCAGTTATTTGTGACCTGAATAAATATGGCCTGTGGCTTAATAGGATAAGAATACTGCTAAGATCTGTAGAAGCAAAGATAAACCCTCTTCTCTGTTTTCCCCAAGAATATGAGATGAAGGCGCAAGTCATGATACTTTCAAAAAAGCAAGGCCACACACCCAGAGCCTTCCTGAGCAAAGCCCTACTTACAAGGGACACAGAGTGAAGGGCTGGGGCTGGCTTAAATAAGGTGACTCAAGGAGGAAAATCTTTTTTTGTTATAAGCATCTGAATAATTCAAGAAAACATATTTCAACATTGTGTTATCTGGTTTATTGGTCATCACCTTCACATTTCCCCTTGCATATCCAACCACAGCTGAATATTTCATTTCCAACTCCTCTGTTAATGTTACAACTACAAATTAATTTCATTTCCTTATTGGTAATATGCTAAATTTCTTGAGGTTTTAAAAGATTATTAGGAAAAACATGCCAGAACAGTGCAGAATATCATCACATCCCTAAAAAAGAAAGTCCAGAGATCTCTGGAATAGTGGTGACTTGCCAGCCTTCAAAATTACTGAAACACAACTGAAATTTTTAGTTTATGAACTTCAAATCCTTTGACTGATCCCCTGATATAGATATCCACATCCTTCATTTGCTTTCGTTTATCTAACAAATGACATTAAGATGTGATGCACTGATTAGATGAAATTGAATGTGTGTGTGTGTGTGTGTGTGTGTGTGTGTGTGTGTGTGAGAGAGAGAGAGAGAGAGAGAGAGAGAGAGATTCCTTGAGGAATCACCATCCAAATACATATTTTCTAAGAATGATGATAATAATGAACTAACTCCTCTACTTCCTACCAGGGAATATATTCCATATATAATTAGACCTATGTTTCTCAAAACATGTTTTACAAAAGGTATATGCCTTGCAACATGGATGCTTGTTCTACCAAAAATGGGAGAAGGATTCTTTAGTTAAATAAGATTGTGAAACCTAAGCATAAAGTTAAATAAGTTGCATTACCACAGAATTTCTTAAGAAATTTTACAACATTTTTGTGTATTCTGAAACTCTAAGAAACAGTTAAAGTTTTCAACATATCCCATAACTGTTTGATAAGGAAAATTTATGAAACCTTGAATGGTACTAGTGTCTTACAGACCAAAGTATAAGAAATCTAATGTAGGTTAGATGAAAGTTAAGTGAGTGCCTACCATACACAAGGATGGTGTTCTTTGAAATATACCTTTTCATTCAGCCTTGGGGAAAACAGATGATAATAATACCTATCTCACAGAGTTTCATGAAACTGAAATGAAATCAAATATAAGCAATGCCAAGGCTAGCACAAAGAGGGCCAAAATAGACTCTCCTTCTCTGTCCGTAAAGGCAGTACTGTGAGGAAAATAAAATCGTCCTGAATTTTACTGCACCTACACACACTTTTGTATAGATTTGTATGCCTGGGGACAGAATTGTATCATATGACGCTTTATTGTCTGGTTCAAGAGTTAAGTCAGTCCAGCCTTGGCCATCTCCCATCCAACTAGGATTTTAGCTCCTTAACTTCACAAGCCTCCATCCGCCACTTCCTTTCTTAATTAGACCTATGATCCCTTACACACAGTCAACACACTTGCAAAGACTCAGGCATTCAAGCAGAAACCAAAAACATAGTGCATCTAGTGGCCAAAATAATTAAGTACTTAGCAAAGGATCTGAAGCAAAAATATATTACTATTTAGGATGGAAGTGCTGAACAGTACACTACAACTGCTTTTAGTTTCTAATCTGTTTTAACAAACCTGCATGGCAAAGTTGATTAAAATAAATATTTAAATAAAATCTAAGTTGAACAAAGCATTACAAAATGTTTAAGCTGCTCGTGACTCACAATTCATCAGTGATACGTTAGTGCCCTCTGCTGCTGGCTGGGTTTTCCAACAGCTCAGAATTTCAATACGGCTTTTCTTTTTCTCCCTTTTTTATTTTCCTTTTTTTTTTTTTTTTTTTTTTTTTTTTTTTTTTTTTTTTTTTTTTTTTTTTTTCCCTCTTCTTCTGTTAAGAATATTGCAGTATATTGTTTTGGTTCAGCATTTTACACATAAATTAATAAAATTGGTAGAATGGTAATCAGGATGCATAAATTGTTTTAAATTATTGTTTGTGTTTTGACAACTCAAAAAAAATTCTTGATCAAAATTACTTAGAGATTTCATATTGAGCTGCAATCATGGAACACAGCATGTTATTGCTCTTTAACTGTAAAATACCCCATAAAAGGGAATTTATGTAGCTATCATGCTAGCATATCATATAGGTTCCAATTTTCATTGATTAAAAATATAATTTACTCCTCATTTTGCATGGCTTATTTCTTAACGGTTGTCAGATTTAGCAAATAAAACTATGTCCCAGGTACTTGCATGGAACCTGTTTCTACTAAATACTTATACTAAAAAATGCTAAATTGTTAGGTTAAAAAAGGTATTTATGGTTGAGAAATTCAAATTTAACTGGATTTCCTGTATCTTACCTAGTGACCTTATCTATACTCATGTGTGCTCTGAATCTCATAATTGAAATTCTTTTCTCTTATGATATTCAGAAACTTTATCCTACCATAATAATGTGTAAAAGCAAAACATATCTTTCTCCATTTTATATTTCTTCCCTCACATGTTGTGAAAAACTGAATAGGTTTTCACATATCAACGCTTAATGCAAAAGACTGAATTAGCAGGGTTTGTTAGTCATGAGATTAAAAACATTTATTCTTAAAAGAAGAGTTATTTAATTAATGAATGGATTAAATGAGAACAGTTCTGAATTCCTCAGCTTCCTTTATGGAACAACAGACATACTATATAAAAAGCATATAAAAAGTTCTGTTTTGTTCTAAGAATGGTAAGTTAGAAAGTAAGGGCACCCAGATGCAATATTATCCAAAAGTAGTGAGTCTCAAACTTGCACTGCTGAATCACTTGTGGAAGTTTTTGGGGGGTTGGTTGGTTTGTTTCTGAGACAGCTCTGTCACCCAAGCTGGAGTATGGTAGCATAATCACAGCTCACTGCAGCCCCAAACTCTTGGGCTCAAGCGATCCTCCCGCATCAGCTTCCCAAGTAGCTGAGACTAGGTGCACCACCATGCCTGAGTAATTTGATTGATTGATTGATTGATTGATTGATTGATTTTAGAAACAGGATCTCACTATGTTGTCTAGGCTGGTCTCAAACTCCTGGCCTCAAGAGGTCCTTCTGCCTCAGCCTCCAGAGTCCCTGGTATTACAGGTGTGAGCTACTGCAGCTGGCCAGAGGGTGCTTCTTGGTTTTAATGTACACATGAATGAAACAGATTGATCTGACAGAATCTGGGCATTTCTAATTAGCAGCTAGTTGATGCCATTGCTGCTAAGCCAAGGACCACACTTTGAGAAGCAAAATTTTAGGAGAGACCAAAAAAGAAAAATAATTTTTTTCAATATGGAACTACATAATGCCTGTGTGATTGAAAATGCAGATTACTTACCACCACATTACTGCCAGAATGTAATGATAACTGCCACAGAAACGAAGGATGGGAGCGGAGATAAAAGAAAACAATCTTTTTTTCTTGAGACGGTTTCACTCTTGTTGCCCAGGCTGGAGTGCAATGGCCCGATCTCGGCTCAGGGCAACCTCCGCCTCCCAGGTTCAAGCGATTCTCCTGCCTCAGCATCCCAAGTAGCTGGGATTATGGTATCTGCCACCACACCCAGCTAATTTTGTATTTTCAGTAGAGACGGAGTTTCTCCATGTTGGTCAGGCTGATCTTGAGCTCCTGACCTCAGGTGATCCACCTGCCTTGGCCTCCCAAAGTGCTGGGATTACAGGCCTGAGCCACTGCGCGCGGCCAAAAATGAATCTTAATAGTCCCACAGTGGTGTTCAGTGTGCCACCTTCAGTTCCTTTATCGTTTTCTGCCACAGTAACTCTCACTAGCAAAATGGAATTAATATTTGCTCCCTCACTACTTTTCCAAAATTAGAGAATTTGCATTAGATCATCTTATATGCAGCATCCCAAATATGCAGTAATTTAAAGCATACAAGTTTAGACCACATTAGAATTGAGTTCGTAGTTTATTTCCATTGGACCTCTTTTAACCATTTTGGTCTGTTGGAGCTTAAAGTAGTAAGATGCAGATTGTGCAACCATGTGGAGCTGATCAAATCAACCCCTGAAAGTGTAACTGGTAAATTTCTTCAAGTGCTTTTGAAAAATTAATCAAGACAGGTTTGGTGAACCTTTGCTGAGAGTGTCATTAGGACAAATGACTTGGTTCCCAATATATTATCATAAAGGAAAACTCCAGCTGCAAATCCCAAGGTGACCCATTCATCTCACTTGAATGGAAAAGAATGACTTTTTAAGCATTGCAAATAATTCTGCTGGTTTAAAATCAATTTGGTTAACACAACTAAATTGAACTATTTGATCTTTCATGTTCAAAAACCACCAATTTGACTCAAACATTCACATTTTAATATGGAAACAGCCACCACAATCTTCCAATGCCTTCCAAAATGGTTTATACAGACACATTATAGAAAACAGTGCATATAGCATTGTCTTTAAAATTTTTCGAGAATTAGTAACAAGAATTGATATTGAAATATTCTGCCTTAAGCACTCATATTTCACCTCAAAGCCAATGCCTTTTGTTTTTTGTTTTTGTTTTAGACAGAGTCTCACTTTGTAACCCACGCTGGAGTGCAGTGGTATGATCTCAGCTCACTGCAACCTCCGTCTCCTGCGTTCAAGCGATTCTCATGCCTCAGTCTCTCAAGTAGCTGGAATTACAGGTGCCCACTACCATGCCTGGCTAATTTTTTGTGTTTTTAGTAGAGACAGGGTTTCACCATGTTGGCCAGGCTGGTCTTGAACTCCTGACCTCAATAGATCTGCCCACCTCATCCTCCCAAAGTGCTGGGCCACTGCAGTCATGAGCCACTGCACCCAGCCCAAAACCCAATGCCTTTATAAAGTCTTTTGCTTGTATTTACCAGAGAAGGTAGAAGTGTTACAAAGTGTACATCAAGTTCCACTGAATAGCCTATCTCCCCACCCACCACCTTCGAAGTTACAACACCTACTTGGAGCACACTGACTTGGTCAATGTTAAAGACCTACTTTCAGTTCTTATTTTAATGAATCAGTTCATCATATTTAACCCTAGTAACCACCCTCTCTCTTCTCAAAACTCTTCTGGTTTTTTTTACAGGAAACGCTCCACCTTTTGGCCTCTTTGGCCGCATTTTTTCCATCTCTTTCTTCTCTGGCCAAACCTTAAATGCAAATATTCCCCTATTTCTAAGCTTTACTGTCTTCCCTTCCTATTCTATTTATTTTTTCTTCATTTTTATGGCTTTTCCTGTTGCCCATAAAGTGATAATAACATCTACAACTCACAGCCTGGCCTCACCTCCAAGCCCTAGACCCATGCTGTCCAATAGGGTAGCTACTAGCCACAGGTAGCTAATAAATGTAAATTAATTAAAGTTAAATAAAATTTAAAACTCCATTCCTCAGTCACTAGCTGCATTCCAATACTCAATAACACTTTTAGCTGGTGTATACTGTATTGGATAGTTCTGATCAAGAATATTTCCCTCATCACAAAAAGTTCCATTGGACAGTGCTACCTAAATAACAATAGCTAACACACAGTTGCTCTTCAACTTACAATAGGGTCATGTCCTGATAAACCTATAGTAAACTGAAAATATTGTAAGTCAAAAATGCATTCCATACACCTAACCTACTGAACATCAGAGCTTAGCCTGGCCTGCCTTACACGGATCCAGAACACTTACGTTCGCCTACAGTTAGGCAAAATCATCTGGCAACACAGTCTACTACAGAGTATGGGTTGTTAACCCTCATGTTCAAGTGGCTAACTGGGAGCTGCAACTCACTGCCACTGCCCAGCATCAAAGAGAGTATCATATCATTTTCATGACATCACATAGTCAAAAAATCCTAAATCAAACCATCATAAGTCGGGGGCCGTCTGTACGGCATTTTCTATGTGTCAGGCTTTGATTATGTTCTCTCTCTCTGTGCATATGTTCTCTTTCTCTCTCACACACTCTCTGTCTATCCATCTCTATCTCTTTCTCACCCTGTATAACATTTCAGTCAATGACAGACCACACATACAATGGTGGTCCCATGATACTAAAATGGAGCTAAAAAACTCCAATCGGCCCGTGATGCAGCCATGGTAAATTTATAGCAAAACGCATTGCTGACATTAGCATAGCATTTTATGCACCATACACAATATTATGATGTACCATACATAATACTTGATGATAATAAACAACTGTGTTACTGGTTTATGTATGTGCTACATACTTTTTATCATTAAGAGTGCACTCCTTCTACTTATAAAAAAATGTTAACTGTAAAACATCTTCAGGCAGGTGCTTCAGGACATATTCCAGAAGAAGGCATTGTTAGCATAGGAGATGACAGCTCCATGCATGCTATTGCCTCTGAAGACCTTCCAGTGGGACAAGATGTGGAGATGGAAAACAGAGATATTGGTGATCCTGACCCTGTATAGGCCTAGGCTAATGCATGTGTTTGTGTCTTGGTTTTTAACAAAAAAGTTTTGAAAGTTAAAAAAATAAAATAAAAATTTTAAAAATAAGAAAAAGCTTACACAATAAAGATATAAACATTTTTGTGCAGCTGTGCAATGTGTTTGTGTTTTAAGCTAAGTGTTACTACAAAAGAGTCAAAAAGTCTTGAAAAATTAGGCTACTATAACCAAAACAGTATGATGCTGGACCAAAGACAGAGATATAGACAAGTGGAAAAGAACAGAGGCCTCAGAAATAACGCCACACAACTTCAACCATCTGATCTTTGACAAATCCGACAAAAACAAACAATGGGGAAAGAATTCCCTATTTAATAAATGGTGTCAGGAAAACTGGCTAGCCATATGCAGAAAGCTGAAACTGGATCCCTTCCTTACACTTTGTACAAAAATTAACTCTGGATGGATTAAATATTTAAACATGAGGCCTAACACCATAAAAACTCTAGAAGAAAACTTAGGCAATACCATTCAGGACATAGGCATGGGCAAGGACTTTATGACTAAAACACCAAAAGCAATGGCAACGAAAGCCAAAATAGACAAATGGGATCTAATTAACTAAAGAGCTTCTGCACAGCAAAAGGAACTATCAACAGAGTGAACCGGCAACCAACAGAATGGGAAAAAATTTTTTGCAATCTACTCATCTGACAAAGGGCTAATATCCAGAATCTATGGAGAACGTAAACAAATTAAAAAAAAAAAAAAAGTGGTCCTGTCAAAAAGTGGGCAAAGGATATGAACAGACACTTTTCAAAAGAAGACATTGATGCAGCCAACAAACATATGAAAAAAGCTCATCATCACTGGTCATTAGAGAAATGCAAATCAAAACCGCATTGAGATACCACCTCACACCAGTTAGAATGGTGATTATTAAAAAGTCAGGAGGCAACAGATGCTGGAGAAGATGTGGAGAAATAGGAACACTTTTATACTGTTTGTGGGAGTGTAAATTAGTTCAATCATTGTGGAAGACAGTGTGGGAATTCCTCAAGGATCTAGAAATAGAAATGTCACTTGGCCCAGCAATCCCATTACTGGGAATATACCCAAAAGATTATAAATCATTCTGTTATAAAGATACATGCACACTTATGTTTATTGAGGCACTGTTGACAATAGCAAAGACTTGGAACCAACCCAAATGCCCATCAATTATAGACTGGATAAAGCAAATGTGGCACATATACACCATGGAATACTATGCAGCTATAAAAAAGGATGAGTTCATGTCCTTTGCAGGGACGTGGATGAAACTGGATATCATCATTCTCAGCAAACTGACATAAGAACAGAAAACCAAACACTGCCTGTTCTCATTCATAAGTGGATGTTGAACAATGAGAACACACAGACACAGGAAGGGGAACATCACGCACTGGGGCCTGCCTGTGATGGGGAGCTAGGGGAGGGATAGCAAAGTGTGGGGGGCTAGGGGAGGGATAGCATTAGGAGAAATGTCTAATGAAGATGACGGGGTGATGGATGCAGCAAACCACCACCATGGCACGTGTATGCCTATGCAACAAACCTGCACAATCTGCACATGTACCCCAGAGCTTAAAGTATAATAAATAAATAAAGGAAAAAAAAGTCTTGAAAAATTAAAAAGTTCATAAAATTAAAAAGTTACAGTAAGCTAAGGTTAATGTATTATTTAAGAAAGAAAAATGTTTTTTATAAATTTAGTGCAGCGCAAGTTTACAGTGTTGATCATGTCTACACTATTGTACAGTAATGTCCTAGATCTTCACATTCACTCACTACTGACTCACCCACAGCAACTCCCAGTCCTGTAAGCTCCATTCATGGTAAGTGCCCCAGACAGGTGTACCATTTTGTTATCCTTCTTACTGTACCTTTTCTACGTTAAGATACGTTTAGATACACAAATACTCACCATTGTGTTACAGTTGCCTACAGTATTCAGTATGGTAACATGCTGTATAAGTTTGTAGCCTAGGAGCAATAGGCTATACCAGGTAGCCTCGATGTGTAGTAGACTATAACATCTAGGTTTGTGTAAACACACTCTATGATGTTTGCATGACAATGAAACTGCCTAATGATACATTTCTCAAAACATTTCCTTATCATTAAGCAACACATGACCGTATATATGTTTTCTCTCTATGTGTGTGTATATATATGGTCTCTCTATAAATATATATAATAATATCCTATATAAATATATATGCTCTCTCTATATATGCTCTCTCTATATATGCTTGTTTTATATATATGTTCTATATATATATATTCTCTATATATGTGTGTGTTATCAATATATATGTTCTCACTTTGTATGTTCTATCTATACATTTTTTATATATAGCATATATTTTCTCTGTACATCTATATGTATTTTCTACATATATATGTGCTGTTTATATCTATATATGCTCTCAGAGGGTGTATGTTTTGTGTGTGTACTATGTGTTCATACATGTGTATATGCATGCTGTGTATTATGTGTGTATATACAAACATACACATACATACCCAGACACATACACACATGCATATATATATATATATATATACACTCATTTAATTCCCACAACAAATTTCTGGGGTAGGAATTATTATTCTCCTCCCCATTTTACAATTGAGGGAATCAAAGCACATAGAGGTTTAGCATTGCCCAGAGGCCATGTTTTTAACTACTGTGATAAATTGCCTAGATGGTATTTGTAGTTTTATATTTCTAGCTGTCTACCTGGAGTCCTACAGACTCCTGAAACTTATCACATCTGAAATAATAATAATTGTATCTTCCATTTCCTTCACCCCTAAATAACCCATCTGTGCCCCCTGTCTCAGTCAATCCCTATCCACCCCAGCTGCTAACCTAGAGTTATCCTTGTCTCTTCTTTCATATATTGAAGCTATCACCCACTCTGGTCAGGAAAGTTTCTAAACAAGGTTTTTGGTTAATGAAATAGTTCATATATATGTAAGATAGTGTGAGGGAAATTGGTGTCCAGGGAGTAATCACAAGTAATACGGTAACAAGCTGTTTGTGGTTTTGTTCATTATTGCCCCCATGAATTAGTTTCCCATAACCACTGTAACAAAATTACCACAAACTCCACAGTTGAAAATAATACGAGTATTTTATCTTACAGTTCTGGAGATCAGAAGTCTGAAATGAGTCACAGGAGCTAAAACCAAGATGTAGACAATGCTGTGTTTCTTCTGGAGGTTCCAAACAGAGAATCCATTTCCTTGTCTTATCTAGTTTCTAGAGGTTGCCTATATGCCTTGGCCCCTGGCCTCCACTTTCAAAGAATATCATTCCAACCTCTGCCTCCATCCCCAAACCTCCCTCTCCATCCTCAAACTTTCTTCTTCTTTCTTTGATGTTCTTGCCTCCCTCTTATTTTGATTAAATTGTGCCCACCTGTATAATACCTGGACTATGTATACGTGGGTCTATTTCAGCTTTTTGTCTTTCTGTCATCCTTAGCTGCACTCAATAATAAAAAGATAAACAATCCAAGAAAAAAATGGGCAAAATATTTGAACAGACACTTTTACAAAAGAAATATATTTTAAAATTTATAATTGTCTAATAAACACAAGAAAATTGTTCAATATCATTAGTCATCAAAGAAGTGAAAATTGAAACTACAATAAGAAACCCCTACACACCTACTAGAATGACTAAAATTAAAAAGACAGCTGATAATATTTGTTATAATACAAAGCAAATAGAGCTCACATACACTACTGGTGGGAATCTGAAATAGCCAACCACTTTGGGAAAAGGTTTCTGTTTCATTTAAAGTTAAATATACATATATTATTTGATTCTGCTATTCTACCCTAGGTATTTTACTTATTTGTAGAAAGGAAAACATATTCACAAAAAGACTTGTACAAGAATGTTCATAACAGCCTTATTTATAACACCTAAAACTAAAAACAACCCATTATCTATAAACAGGAGAATGAATAAGCAAATTGTTATATATTCATACCATTGGACATGTCTCAGCAATAAAAAGAATGAAATACTAATAAATGCAATAAGACCAATAAAACTCACAGACATGCTGAGCAAAAAAAAACCAGATACAAAAGAGCATATATTTAATGATTTCACGTGTATGAAATTCTAGAACAGGCAAAACCAATCCATGGAGGAAAAAAATTCAGAAAAGTCCCTGGGTGGTGGGAAAGAGGGAAACTAACTGAGAAAAAAAAAGGAAGGAATTTTCTGGGGTAATGGGGGTGTTCTACATTTTAGGATGTGGGTTACACAAATGAACATACTATCCAAATTGTGTAGTTAATATTTGGATATCTCACTATAGGTGAAATTTACTTTAAAAAATGAATGGATAATGGCTGAAAGTATAGATTAAACAAAACAGCAGAATGTTGACAATTGTCAAACCTCAGTCATAGGTGCAAAGATATTTATTATACTTTGTTTGCTTTGTAAATGTCTGACATTTTCTATGATGGAGTTTGTTTAAACTGGTAGAAATTAATTAAAGGTTAATATGCACCGAATTCTAAATGCAACAATCTTCTATTTTAACTAAAACTATATGAGAACTGGCATAACCACACAGTTTTTGCTAGGCAGAAAACTGAGTGCTAAACAATTAAGAAACTATTGTTTTGTTTTGTTCATTTATGCCCTTGGGTGAATGAAGAGCAGAAAAGGAGGAAACAATAATGTGAGTCTGTAGCAATCAGACCATGCTATTTCAACTATTCACCTCCTCAAGAGGATAGCGATATTCAGCCAAGATATTACCAAACCTAGTTATTTGTTCATTAAACTCGCTTCAGAGCAATGCCCTGAGTGTATAATTAATAAATGTTAATTTATGTTAATGATAATGTTGCACTTGAATTTTTTAACTTTTTTCTGAATTTAAAATATTTGAGAAGCAAGAGCCAAACATTCTGCTAATAAGCCTGTATTTTTCTTTCATTATTCTCTTTTTTCTTTCTCTTCCCTGCTGATTTCTACTTCTAACTTTTGCAATGCAAGTGTTAGAGTCCCTAAGGGCTGACTTTGGTTCTATAGAAATTACCAAGTAGAGTATCTGGGATTATATTGAACAGCATTGTTTATTCAACAGGTACCTATGTTAAGTAGAAGGAAAACAAAAATTGTGTGATGCCCTGAGTAGCAAATGGCAGCTTCTCTGAGTGCTAACTGCATTCACACTTCCTCATAACCAAAGTGGTCAAATACAAGGGGGAAAAAATTACAAAGGGGGAAGAAAACTCTCCTAACATAATGCTTCAGAGTCCTAGAGCAAAAGTCAAAGTGATATACACACTCCAAATCTGGATCTGTAGGATCAAAGTCAGAGCAGACAAGCCACTAACATGGCCACCTGTTAATAGGAAACCCTGAGGAGCCTCAGAACAGTCAAGGTGGCTGGACTAAGAGCTCACTAGGAAACTACAGCTCCCTTTCATTCTCCAAACCACTGCATGAGGAGATACTCAATCTAAAGAAAAAAATAGATATTGCACTTACTATGTGCTAATGTAGGCACCAGGGATACAGGAGAAAACAACATGGGCTGAGTCTTTGTCACTGTGGGCAACAGCTGCATCAAGGAGGAAGTGCAGGGTGATCTGGGGTGTGTAACACAGCATATATTTGAGGATATATAACCTGGGTTGGGACCCAAGTTAATGCTCAAGAAAAAATGTCCAGACATAAATAACCCTATTTCTAATTGGCTCAAAAATTGGTTCAGTCAATGGAAAGAAACCATAACCTCAATTCTTACCTCTCTAGCAACTGTGATAATTATACTTCTCATTAGATGTTGTGTCATACCATGCATCTGAGGACTCGTTCAGAGGCTAATAGACACAACCCTTACTAAAATATCCCCAACCCCTCCTCCACCCTATTCAGATAGATTAATTCTTTTAGAAGAACAAACAGAACAACTAAGCCAAGACATGTTAAGGAAGTTTGAAGAAAAACGAAAGCTATAGAGAGGGTACAAGATGACCAAATAGGAACAGCATTGGAGTGCAGTTTCCAGTGAGACCAATGCAGAGAGTGAGGGATCACCATATTTCCAAACTAGTTTTTACTGCCCTCAGACCAGAGATTCCCAGGCTGAAAAGCATCACAAGTTTGAAGCATGGCTGTTTCAGCCAGCTCCACAGGTCTCCGCACAAAAACTCACACAAATCTGGGCAGCTGTTTCAACTGGCACCTGGAAAGCCTGGGATACAGAGATGCTCATTCAACTAAAAAAGGGGGGGCTGAAACAGGGAGCTAGGTTATCTAGCGCAGCAGGTCCCACCCCCACAAGGACCAGAAATCTGAACCTCTCTGGATTGAGATTTTCACAGCAAGTGCAGCTGGACCTGGGTCAGTCCAGCTCGGTGAGGGGAAGGGCATCAGGCTTTACCAAGGCAGTCCACCATTACCGAGGCAGTCCACCTTTACCAAAACAGTCCGCCATTACTGAGGCAGTTCTAACTGTATCTCTGTAAACAAAACCAGAAGGAAGTTCACACAGAAGCTGGGCAGAACCCATGGCAGCTCAGCAATGCCTCTGCTGCCAGACTGTGACTAGGCTATCCCCTTGCTGGGCAGGGCATCTCTGAAAAAAAGCAGCAGTATGTCAGGAACTTATAAATAAACCCCACCTTCCCAGGACACAGCACCTGGGAAAAAAGATGGTTATGAGTTCTGCTGCAACAGACTTAAACGTACCTGGCCAGCAGCTCCGAACAGAACAACAGAGCTCCAAGCTTAGCATTTGAGTTCCTACAAGGGACAGACTGTCTCCTCAAGCAGCTCCCTGACCCCCATATACCCAAAGAGACACTTTATAAAAGAGAACTCAGGCTGACATCTCATGGGTACACTTCTGGGACAAAGATAACAGAAGAAGAAACTGGCAGCAACCCTTACTGTTCTGTAGACACCGCGGGTGATCCCCAGGCAAGCAGGTAGACCTCCAGCAGTCCTACAGCAGAGGGGCCTGATTGTTAGAAGGAAAACTAAAAAACAGAAAGAAATAACTTCAACATCAACAAAAGGACATCCACTCTGAGACCCCATCTGAAAGTTACCAACTACAACGATCACAGGTAGATAAATCCATGAAGATGGAAAGAAACCAGTGCAAAAAGAATGAAAACACCAAAAACCAGAACACCTCTCCTCCTCCAAGGGATTACAACTCCTTAACTCCTTACCAACAAGGGAACAAAGCTAGATGGAGAATAAGTCTGAACAATTGAGGGATCACAACTCCTCACAACCAAGGGAACAAAGCTGGATGGAGAATGAGTCTGATGAATTGACAAAAACAGGCTTCAGAAGGTGGGTAATAACAAACTTCTCTGAACTAAAAGAACATGTTCTAACCCAATGCAAAGAAACTAAGAACGTTGAAAAAAGATTAGACAAAATGCTAACAAGAATAAACAGCTTAGAGAAGAATATAAATGACTGGATGGAGCTAAAAAACACAACACAAGAACTCCACAAATCTTACACAACTTTCAATAGCCAAATAGACCAAGCAGAAGAAAGGATATCAGAGGCTAAAGATCAACTCAATGAAATAAAACAAGAAGGCAAGATTAGAGAAAAATGAGTGAAAAGAAATTAACAAAGCCTCCAAGAAATATGGGATTATGTGAAATCTACATTTGATAGGTGTACCTGAATGTGACAGAGAGTCTGCATCTAAGCTGAAAAACACTCTTCAGGATATTATCCAGGAAAATTTCCCCAACCTAGCAAGGCAAGCCAACATTCAAGTCCAGGAAATACAGAGAACATCAAGATATTTCTGAAGAAGAGCAACCCTAAGGCACATAATCGTCAGATTCACCGGAGTTGAAATGAAGAAAAAAATGCTAAGGGCAGCCAGAGAGAAAGATTCGGTTACCCACAAAGGGAAGTCGATCAGACTCACAGTAGATCTCTCAGCAGAAACCTTACAAGCCAGAAGAGAGTGGGGGCCAATATTCAACATCCTTAAAGAAAAGAACTTTCAACCCAGAATTTCATATCCAGCCATACTAAGCCTCATTAGCAAAGGAGAAATAAAATCCTTTACGGACAAGCAATTGCTGAGAGATTTCATCACCACCGGGCCTGCTTTACAAGAGCTCCTGAAAGAAGCACTAAACATAGAAAGGAACAACCAGTAGCAGCCACTCCAAAAATGTACCAAATGGTAAAGACCATCAATACAATGAAGAAACTGCATCACCTAATGAGCAAAACAACCAGCTAGCATCAAAATGGCAGGATCAAATTCACACATAACAATATTTACCTTAAATGTAAATGAGCTAACTGCCCCAATCAAAAGACACAGACTGGCAAATTGGATAAAAAGCCAAAAGCCATCAGTGTGCTGTATTCAGAAAACCCATCTCACATGAAAGGACACACATAGGCTCAAAATAAAGGGATGGAGGAAGATTTACCAAGCAAATGGAGAGCAAAAAAAGCTGGAGTTGTAATGCTTGTCTCTGATAAAATAGACTTTAAACCAAAAAAGATCAAAAGAGATAAAGGATATTACATAATGGTAAAAGGATCAATGCAACAAGAAGAGCTAACGATCCTAAATATATATATATATCCAATACAAGAGCACCAAGATACATAAAGCAAGTTCTT
>NW_016107411.1:3945049-3968463 GCF_001604975.1 Cebus imitator | reverse complement strand
TTATGAGACCAACATCATCCTGATACCAAAACCCGGCAGAGACTCAACAAGAAAAGAAAACTTCAGGCCAATATCCATGATGAACATAGATGCAAAAATCTTCAATAAATACTGGCAAACCGATTGCAACAGCACATTAGAAAGCTTATCCACCATGATCAAGTAGGCTTCATCCTGGGGATGCAAGGCTGGTTCAACATATGCAAGTCTATAAACGCAATTCACTACATAAACGTAACCAAAGACAAAAACCACATGATTACCTCAATTAATGCAGAGAAGGTCTTTGACAAAATTCAACAGCCCTTCATGCTAAAAACCCTCAATAAACTAGGTATTGATGGAACATACCTCAAAATAATAAAAGCTATTTACGACAAACCAACAGCCAATATCATACTGAATGGGCAAAAACTGGAAGCATTCTCTTTGAAATCTGGCACTAGACAAGGATGCCCTCTCTCACCACTCCTATTCAATATAGTAGTGGAAGTTCTAGCCAGAGCAATCAGGCAAAAAAAAGAAATAAAGCGTATTCACATAGGAAAGGAGAAAGTCAAATTATCTCTATTTGCAGATGACATGATTGTATATTAAAAGACCCCATCGTCTCAGCCCAAAATCTCCTGAAACTGATAAGCAACTTCAGCAAAGTCTCAGGGTACAAAATCAATGTGCAAAAATCACAAGCATTCCTATACACCAATAACAGACTTAAAGAGAGCCAAATCAAGAACGAACTGCCATTCATAATTGCTACAAAAATAATAAAATACTTAGGAATACAACTAACAAGGAATGTAAAGGACTTCTTCACAAACCACTGCTCAATGAAATAAGAGAAGACACAAACAGATGGAGAAAGAGTCCATGTTCATGGTTAGGAAGAATCGATATCGTGAAAATGGCCATATTGCCCAAAGTAATTTACAGATATAATGCCATCCCCATCTAGCTACAAATGACCTCCTTCACAGAACTGGAAAAAACCACCTTAAACTTAATATGGAACCAAAAGAAGCCTGCATAGCCAAGTCAATTCTAAGCAAAAAGAACAAAGCTGGAGGCATCACACTACCAGACTTCAAACTATACTGCAAGGCTACAGTAATCAAAACAGCATGGTACTGGTACCAAAACAGAGATACAGACCAATGGAACAGAACAGAGGCCTCGGAGGAAACATCACACATCTACAACCATCTGATCTTTGACAAACCTGACAAAAACAAGCAATGGGGAAAGAATTCCCTGTTTAATAAATGGTGTTGGGAAAACTGACTAGCCATGTGCAGAAAGCAGAAACTGGACCCCTTCCTGACACCTTACACTAAAATTAACTCCAGGTGGATTAAAGACTTAAACATAGGACCTAACACCATAAAAGCTCTAGAAGAAAATCTAGGCAAAACCATTCGGGACATAGGCATAGGCAAGGACTTCATGACCAAAACACCAAATGCATTGGCAACAAAAGCCAAAATAGACATATGGGACCTAATCAAACTCCACAGCTTCTGCACAGCAAAAGAAACAGTGATTAGAGTGAATTGGCAACCAACAGAATGGGAAAAAATTTTTTACAATCTACCCATCTGACAAAGGGCTGATATCCAGAATTTACAAAGAACTAAAACAGATTTACAAGAAAAAAACAAACTAGCCCACTCAAAAGTGGGCGAAGGATATGAACAGACACTTTACAAAAGAAGACACACATGAGACCAACAAATGTATGAAAAAATGCTCATCATCACTGGTCATTAGAGAAATGCAAATCAAAACTACATTGAGGTACCATCTCATGCCAGTTAGAATGGCAATCATTAAAAATCTGGAGACAACAGATGCTGGAGAGGATGTGGAGAAATAGGAACACTTTTACACTATTGGTGGGAGTGTAAATTAGTTCAACCATTGTGGAAGACAGTGTGGCGATTCCTCAAGGACCTGGAAATAGAAATTCCATTTGACCCAGCAATCCCATTACTGGGTATATATCCAAAGGATTATAAATTGTTCCACTATAAAGACACATGCACACGAATGTTCATTGCAGCACAGTTTACATAGCAAAGACCTGGAACCAACCCAAATGCCCATCAATGATAGACTGGACATGGAAAATGTGGCACATATACACCATGGAATACTATGCAGCCATAAAAAACAATGGGTTCGTGTCCTTTGTAGGGACATGGATGAACCTGGAAACCATCATTCTCAGCAAACTGACACAAGAGCAGAAAATCAAACACTGCATGTTCTCACTCATAGGTGGGTGTTGAACAATAAGAACACATGGACACAGGGAGGGGAGCACCACACACCTGGGGCCTGTCGGGGGGAAATAGGGGAGGGACAGCAGGGGGTGGGGAGTTGGAGAGAGATAGCATAGGGAGAAATGCCAGATATAGGTGATGGGGAGGAAGGCAGCAGATCACACTGCCATGTGTGTACCTATGCAACAATTTTGCATGTTCTTCACATGTACCCCAAAACCTAAAGTGCAATAAAAGAATTATTCAAAAAAAAATACAAAAATTAGGCTGGGCATAGTGGCTCACACCTGTAATCCCAGCATTTTGGAAGGCCAAGGCAGGCAGATTACAAGGTCAGGAGTTCGAGACTAGCCTGATCAATACGGTGAAACCCCATCACTACAAAAATACAAAAATTAGCTGGGTGTGGTGATGGGTGCCTGTAGTCCCAGCTACTCAGGAAGCTGAGGCAGGAGAATCACCTGAATGTGGGAGACAGAAGTTGCAGTGAGTGGAGATCTCGCCACGGCATTCCAGCCTAGGTGACAGAACAAGACTGTCTCAAAAAAAAAAAAAAAAAAAAAAAAAAAAAAAGAAAGAAAAAATTAGCCAGGCCTGGTGGTGCACACCTGTAATCCCAGCTACTTGGAGGCTGAGGCTGGAGAATCACTTAAACCCAGGAGGCAGAGGTTGCGGTCAGCCAAGATTTTGCCACTGCACTCCAGCCTGGGCAACAAAGCAAGACTCCATCTCAAAAATAAAATAAAATAATAAAATAAAAATAAATAAAATACAAAAAAGAAAATCTTTTCCACATTCTTCACATTTGTAGGGTTTCTCTCTAGTATGAATTCTCTTATGTTTAGTAAAAACTGAGGGCTAATTAAAGGCTTTCCCACATTCTTTACATTTGTAGGAATAGTCTTTAGAATAAATTCTTTTATGTTAAGTATGAAAGCATGCAAAATGATTTGACACACTTTTCATTTGAAAGGTTTCTTTCTAGTATGTCTTATGTCTATTTTAATTTCAAAATTTATAAAATACTTTCGCACATTTATCACATTGAAATATTTTACTCTGGTTAGTTGTCAAACACTGGTTAAGTCCATTATGACCTTTTTTGTGCACCTTACACTCATCCACACTTTTACTTACTTTTCTTAACTATAAATTCTCATACTCACATTTTCCATATCTTTTCAGTATAACTTTTTGGAAAAAAGTTTCCACGTCCTGCTCTGGCCAAAGGTCTTGGGGGTTTGGCTACCATCTCATGTCTCTTCATATTCCAGGGCTTTTTAGTTTTCTCCAGACAGGTGATCAGGTCTGGCTTAGAGGCAGCAATACCCAGGAAGACCATGTTTCTGTAGTTCCCTAACATCACATTTCTATATAAATTCCACTGTATAGTGTAGAGACATTGCCACTCCTTCAGAGAGAATTCTATGGCCACATCCCTAAATGTCAATGATCTCATTTCTAGGCTTCCAGGGTGTCCTGGCATCTTAGCAGTGGATCTCCCAATACCTGCAGGTCACAGGGCCACAGAGTCTGGGCCTCTAGAACCAGAAAACAGAGAAGTGAACACAAGACCTGGAGCTCTAGTTGCAGCAAGAGACAAAGGCCTTTATTTGTCTTTTGACAGTTTGATTATAATATGTCTCAATGTGGCTATCTTTGATTTCATCCTACTTGGAATTTGTTGAGCTTCTTGGATGTTTATATTCATGTCTTTCATCAAACTTGAGATGTTTTCAGCCATTATTTCTTCTAATATTCTCTCTGCCTCTTTCTTTCTCTCTTCTGCTGGAACTCCCACAATGTATATATTGGTCTGCTTGATATTGTCCCATGGGATTCCTAGGCTGTGCTTACTTTTCTTCAATTTCTTTCTTTCTGTTCCTCAGACTCGCTAATTTCCATTGTCCTATCTTCAAGTTTGCTGATTCTTTCTTCTGCTTGCTCAAATCTGCCTTCGAATCCTTCTAGTGAATTTCTTATTTCAATTATTGAAATTTCCAGCTTCAGAAATTTTTTCCTTTCTAGGTTTTCTCTTAATATTGCTATTTTGTTTATACGTAGTCTTCTTAACTTTCTTCATGCCTTCCTTTAGCTCTTTGAGCATCTTTTGCTAGTTCTTTTTTAATTAAATTTTATTTTTAATTTTTGTGGGAACGCATTAGGTATATTTATAGGATACATGAGACATTTTGAAATAGAAATGCAATGCATAATAATCACATCTAGATAAATGGGGTATCCCCCACCTCAAGCATTTATCATTTGTGTTATGAATTACACACTTATTTTAAATGTACAATTAAATTATTTTTTACTACATTCACTCTGTTCTGCTAGCAAATACTGTCTTGTCCATTCTATTTTTGTACCCATTACCCATCCCCAATTTCCCCTCCCTTACCCCAACACCGACACCCCCACCCCATTACCCTTCCTAGCCTCTTGTAACTATCATTCTGCTAACTCCATGAGTTCATTTTCTTTAAATTTTAGCTTCCATAGGTGAGAACATGAAAAGTTTGTCTGTCTGTACTTGGCTTATTTCACTCAACATAATGACCTCCAGTTTCATCCATGTGGTTGCAAATGACAGGATCTCATTCTTTTATATGGCAGAATAGTACTCCATTGTGTAGGCTGCTTCCAAATCTTGGCTATTGTGAATAGTCCTACAATAAACATGAGAGTACAGATATCACTTTAATATACTAATTTCCTTTCTTTGGGGTATATACTTAGGAATGAGATTGCTGGATCATGTAGTCTTTGAGCATCCTTAAGACAGTTGTTTTAAAGTTTTTGTCTAGTAAACCTGACAACAGGTCTTTTCCAGAGACAGTTTCTGTTTGTTTGCTTTTTTCCATAGAATGGGCCATAATTTCCTGTTTCTTTTTATGTCTTGTGATTTTTGTTGAAACTGGACATTTTAATCTAATAATATGGTAAGTCTAAAAGTCAAATACTCTCTCCAGGGTTTGCTGTTTTGTGTTTTTATTTCTGTTGTAAGTTGTCCCTATGATGAGGATCAGTCTGAGATACAAATTTAGGGTCTTCTTGGAGCTTGCACCTTCCCTGCACATGCACTGTAACTTTCTAATTTCTCTTGTATTTGAGGTTACTTTTAAATGTCATAGTCTTTCAGTGTCTGGATCCCAAAAGGGGAAAAAGAAAAATGAATGGTACAGAAAAAAACAAAAAGCACCAGCCTTTTAAATATCCAGGAAGTCACTTCAGCCAGAGGGAGAGGCTTGCAATAATGAAGGGAGGTGCAACCACAATGTCCACAAACCTGTGAACCTCTGTAATCAGAAGCGGCAGTTAGCAATCAAAGCAGAGATCTCCACTATTTGGAGGACAGAGTCTTTTTTTTGTCCACCCTGGCTCCCACAACCTGCATGCAACCTTCTCCAGGAACATGTGCACAGCCATCTGCCACAGGGATAGGGGATGGGGGATGGCTAGCTGCTACTGTGCTAAGAGCTAAAATTGAGCAAAATGAACCACAAACTACTCTCCAAGCTTTTCCCTGGATGTTGCAAGCCTTCAATAGACCCATAGTTCCAAAACAGTTACATTAGATTCTATTACTATAATGTTTACCTAAGTGAGAAAACAGATTTCTGGTGCTTCTTTCTCTATTATCTTCCCACAATCCTCAAATTTTGTTTTAAATGTTTAATAAGTTATTAGGCCTGAGATATTACTTTATAATTTATATTTAATAAAATTTTAGCTCAAAAGAATAAATCCTGCTAGTTTAACTGTCTTTAAACGTCTAATCAGCCACATCTGCACATAGGCATCACCATCTATCAATCTAGACATAGGCCAAATGATGTTTGCTAGGAGCAGATTAAAAATGCAGCTGCTAGGAACAGGTGGAAGATGCAGGTAATGCCTGTGTTAAGGGCTATATACACAATGACCATGCTTTCTGGATCCAAAATTCAGATATGGTGCCTAAAAGATTTGAGAATCATTATATGAAAAAATATTATTAATATATAAAAATTAAATTTGATTGTATTATGAATTTAATGCACTGCCTTTATTTTTGTTATGGTTTTAGTTTGCTTAATTTTATTTTTTTCCATAAGTTATTGGAGTACAGGTGGTATTTAGTTACCTGAGTAAGTTCTTTAGTGGTGATTTGTGAGATTTTGATGCATCCATTGCCCAAGCAGTATACACTGTACCATATTTGCAGTCTTTTATTCCTCAGCCCCCCTCCCTCTCTTCCCCCAAAATCCCCAAAGTCCACTGAATCATTCTTACGCCTTTGTTTCCTCATAGCTTAGCACCCACCTATCGGTGAGAACATATGATGTTTGGTTTTCCATTCCTGAGTTACTTCACTTAGAATAATAATATCCAGCCTCATCCATCACTGCAAATGCTGTTAATTCATTCCTTTTTATGTCTGAGTCATCAGTATTCCATCACAGATAGATATAGGTATGGATATAGATATAGATACATATATCACAGTTTCTTTATCCACTCATTGATTGATGGGCATTTGGGTTGGTTCCACAATTTTGCAATTGTGAATTGTGCTGCTATAAACAAGTGTGTCTCAGTGTCTTTTTTGAATAATGACTTATTTTCCTCTGGGCAGATATCCAGTAGTGGGATTGCTGAATCAAATAAAGTTCTACTTTTAGTTCTTTAAGGAATATCCACACTGTTTTCCATAGTGGCTGTACTAGTTTATATTCCCACTAGCGGTGTAAAAGTGTTCCTTGATCACTGCATCCACACCAACATCTACTGTTAATTGACTTTTTTATTAAGACCATTCTTACAGAGTATGGTGGTACTGCACTGTGGTTTTAATTTGCATTTCCCTGATTATTAGGGATGTTGAGCATTTTTTCATATGCCTGTTGGCCATTTGTACATCTTCTTTTGAGAATTTTCTATTCATGTCCTTAACCCACTTTTTGATGGGATTGTTTTATTCCTACTGATTTATTTGAGTTCATTGCAGATTCTGGTTATTAGTCGTTTGTCAGATGTGTAGATTGTGAAGATTTTCTCCCACTCTGTGGGTTGTCTGTTTACTCTGCTGACTGTTCCTTTTGATATGCAAAAGTTCTTTAGTTTAATTAGGTCCCAGCTATTTATCTTTGTTTTTCTTGTATTTACTTTTGGGTTCTTGGTAATGAAATCCTTGCCTAAGCTAATGTCTAGAATTTTTCCAATGTTATCTTCTAAAATTTTTAGTTTTGGGTCTTAGGTTTAAGTCCTTAATCTATCTTGAGTTGATTTTTATATAAGGTGAGAGAATCCAACTTTATTTTCCTGCATGTGGCTAGCCAATTCTCCCAGCACCATTTGTTGAACAGGGTGTCCTTTCCCCACTTTATATTGTTTGCTTTGTCAAATATCAGTTGGCTGTAAGTATTTGGGTTTATTCCTGAGTTCTCTATGATGTTCTGTTGGTCCATGTGCCTATTTTTATAGCAGTACCATACTGTTTTAGTGACTATGGCCTTATAGTATAGTTTGAAAGCAGGTAGTGTGATGCCTCCAGATTTGTTCTTTTTGCCTAGTCTTGGTTTGGTTATGTGGGCTCTTTTTTGGTTCCATATGAATTTTAGAATTGTTCTAATTCTGTACAAAATGATGGTGGTATTTTCACAGGGATTGCACTGAATTTGTAGACTGCTTTTGGCAGTATGGCCATCTTCAAAATATTGATTCTACCCATTCATGGGCATGGGGTGTGTTTCCATTTGTTTGTGTGATCTATGATTGATTTCAGCATTGTTTTGTAGTTTTCCTGTACAGGTATTTTGACTCCTTGTTTAGGTATATTCCTAAGGTTTTTGTTTTCGTTTTTGTGTTTTGTTTTGTTTTGTTTTGTTTTGCGGCTATTGTAAAAGGGGCTGAGTTCTTTATTTGATTCTCCGCTTGGTCACTGTTGGTGTATAGAAGAGCTACTAATTTGTGTATATTAATCTTGTATCCAGAAACTATGCTGAATTCTTTTATCAGTTCTAAGAGCTTTCTGGAGGAGTCTTCAGGGTTTTCCAGGTAAACAATCATATAATCAGCAAACAGTGACAGTCTGACTTTCTCATTACCAATTTGGATACCCTTTATTTCTTTCTCTTGTCTGATTGTTCTGGGTAGGACTTTCAGTACTATGTTGAAGAGGCATGGTGAAAGTAGGCATCCTTGTCTTGTTCCAGTTCTCAGAGGGAATGCTTTCAACTTTCTGCCATTCAGTCTTATGTTGGCTGTGGGTCTGTCATAGATGGCTTTTATTACATTGAGGTATGTCCCTTGTATATCCATTTTGCTAAGAGTTTTAATAATAAAGCAATGCTGGATTTTCTTGAATGCTTTTTCTGCATCTATTGAGATAATCATGTGATTTTTGTTTTTAATTCTGTTTGTGTGGTGTATCACATTTATTAACCTGTGTATGTTAAACCATACCTGCATCCCCGGTATGAAACCCACTTAATCCTGGTGGATTATCTTTTCAATACGTTGTTGGATTCAGTTAGCTAGTATTTTGTTAATGAACTTAGCATCCATGTTCATCAAGGATATTAGTCAGTAGTTTTCTTTTTCAGTTATGTCCTTCCCTGGTTTTGGTATTCAGGTGATGCTGGCTTCATAGAATGAATTAGGGAGGATTCCTTCTTTCTCTATCTTGTGGAATAGTGTTAAGAGGATTGGTATCAATTCTTCACTGAATGTCTGGTAGAATTCTGCTGTAAATCCATCTGGTGCTGGACTTTTTTTGTTGGTAATTTTTTTAATTACCATTTCAATCTCGCTGCTTGTTATTGGTCTGTTCAGGGTATCTAATTCTTCCTGGTTTAAGCTAGGAGGGTTGTGTTTTTCCAGGAATTTATCCATCTCTTCTAGGTTTTCAAATTTATGTGTGTAAAGGTGTTCACAGTACCTTTGAGTGATCTTTTGTATTTCAGTGGTGTCAGCTGTAATATCTCCTGTTTTGTTTATTAGTGAGGTTATTTGGATTTTCTCTTATTTCCTTGGTTAATCTTGCTAATGGTCCATTTATTTTATTTACCTTTTCAAAGAACCAGCTTTTTGTTTATCTTTTGTATTTTTGTTGTTGTTGTTTCAATTTCCTTTAGCTCTGCTCTGATCTTGGTTACTTCTTTCTTCTGATGGGTTTGGGTTTGGTTTGTTCTTGTTTTTCTAGTTCCTTGAGGTGTGACCTTAGAATGTCAGTTTGTGTTCTTTTAGTGTTTTTGATGTCAGTGTTTAGGGCTATGAACTTTCCTCTTAGCACTGCCTTTGCTTTATCCCAGACGTTTTGGTAGGCTCTGTCTCCATTGTCATTCAGTTCAAAGAATTTTTTAACTTCCATCTTGATTTTTTGACCTATTGCTCATTGAGGAGCAAGTTATTCAATTTCCATGTATTTGCATGCTTTTGATGGTTCCTTTTGGAGTTTATTTCCAGTTTTATTTCACTGTGGTCTCAGAGAGTGCTTGATATAATTTCAGTTTTCTTAAATGTATTGAGGTTCATTTTATGGCCTACCCTAAGGTCTACCTTGGAGAAAGTTCCATGTGCTGTTGAATAGAACGTGCATTCTGTGGTTGTTGGATGGAATGTTCTGCATACATCTATTAAGTCCATTTGTTACAAGGTATAGTTTAAATCCATTGTTTCTTTGACTTGCTGTCTCGATAACCTGTCTAGTGCTGTCAGTGGAGTCCTGAAGTCCCTCACTCTTACTGTGTTGCTGTCCATCTCATTTCTTAGGTTGGTTAGAAATTGTTTTATACATTTAGAAGCTCCAATGTTAGGTGCACATATGTTTAGGATTGTGATATGTTCCTGTTGGACAAAGCCTTTTGCCATTATATAATGTCCCTTTGTCTCTTTTAACTGCTGTTGTTTTAAAGTTTGTTTTGGCTGATATAAGAATAGCTATCCCTGCCCGCTTTTGGTGTCCATTTGCATAAAATGCTTTTTTCAACTCCTTTTAAGTTTATATGAGTCCTTATTTGTTAGTTGAGTCTCCTGAAGGCAGCAGATAGTTAGTTGGTGAGTTCTTATCCATTCTACGGTTCTTTATCTTTTAGGTGAAGCATTTAGGCCATTTACATTCAATGTTACAATTAAAACGTGAGGTACCATTGCATTCATCATGCTCTTTGTTGCCTGTGTATTTTGGGGTGCTGTTTTTGTTTTTGTTTTGCTTTTTAACTTATATTTTTGTTTTATAGGTCCCATGTGATTTATGCTTTAAAGAGGTTCTGTTTTGATGTGTTGTGTTTCCAGGATTTGTTTCAAGATTTAGAGTTCCTTTTAGCAGTTCTTGTAGTGGTGGCCTGGTAGTGGCAAATTCTCTCAGCATTTGTTTGTCAGAAAAGACTGTATCTTTCTTTCATACATGATGCTTAGTTTCACTGGATACAAAATCCTTAGCTGATAATTGTTTTGTTTGAGGAGGCTGAAGATAAGGCCAGAATCCCTTCTGCTTGTAGGGCTTCTGCTGAGAAATCTGCTATTCATCTGATAGGTTTTCCTTTATAGGTTATCTGGTGCTACAGTCTCACAGCTCTTCAGGTTCCTTCCTTTTTGTTAACTTTGAATAACCTAATGACTATGTGCCTAGACAATAATCTTTTTGTGATTAATTTCCCAGGTGTTCTTTGTGCTTGGATGTCTAGATCTCTCACAAGGCCAGAGACGCTTTCCTCAATTATTTCCCCAAATATGTTTTCCAAGCTTTTAGAATTCTCGTCTTCCTCAGGAACACTGGTTATTCTTAGATTTAGTTGTTTAACATAATCCCACACTTGTTCAAGGCTTCATTCATATTTTCTTATTCTTTTTTCTGTCTTTGTTGGACTGGGTTAATTTGAAGACCTTGTCTTCAACCATGAATTTCTTTCTTCTACTTGTTCAGTGCTATTGCTCAGACTTTCCAGAGCATTTCACATTTCTAAAAGTGCATCAAAAGTTTCCTGAATTTTTTATTGCTTTTTCTTTAAGCTCTCTATTTCCTTGAATATTTCTCCCTTCACTTCTTGTATCATTTTTTGGATTTCCTTGCCTTGGGCTTTGCCTTTGTCTGGTGCCTCCCTGATTAGCTTAATAACTAACCTTCTGAATTCTTTTTCAGGTAAATCAGGGATTTCTTCTTGGTTTGAATCCATTGCTGGTGAACTACTGTGACTTTTTTTGTGGGTGTTAAAGAACTTTTGTTTTGTCTTATTGCCATGGTTAGTTTTCTGGCTCCTTCTCATTTGGGTAGGGTCTAGGGCTGAAGGTCACTGTTCAGATTCTTTTGTCCCATGGGGTGTTCCCTTGATGTAGTACCCGCCCCTTTTTCCTATGGATGTGGCTTCCTGTGAGCCAAACTGCTGTGATTGTTGTCTCTCTTCTGGGTCTAGTCATCCAGCAAGTCTATCCAGCTCTGGGCTGGTACTGAGTGCTGTCTGCACAAAATTCTGTGATGTGAACTGTCTATGGGTCTCTCAGCCATGGATACCAGCACCTGTTCCAGTGGAGGTGGCAGCAGGGTGCAACAGATTCCATGAGGGTTCTTGGCTTTGGTGGTTTAATGCTCTATTTTTGTGCTGGTTGGCCTCCTGCCAGAAGGTGGTGCTTTCCAGACAGCATCAATTGTGGAAGTGTGAAGAAGTTGTGGTGGGCAGGGCTCTAGAACTCCCAAGATTACATGTCCTTTGTGTTCAGGTACCAGGGTGGGTAGGGAAGAAGCCTCAGGTGGGGGCAGGGCTAGGTGTGTCTCTGCTCAGACTCTCCTTGGGCGGGTCCTGCTGAGACTGTTGTGGGGGCTGGGGGTAAGATGCCCAGGTCACTAGAGTTGTATATCTAGGAGGATTATGGCTATCTCTGCTGAGTCATGCAGGTTGTCAGGGAAATGGGGCAAACCTGGCAGTCACAGGTCTCACTCAGCTCCCATGCAAACCGAAGGGCCAGTCTCATTCCCACCATGCCCCCCAACCCACACCAGCCCCAAGTCAGTTTGCAGAGGGTGGGCGAGTCAGGCTTGAAAACTTGCCCCAGGCTACCCACCACCCAATTGTGAAAGAAAAGGGTTTGGTTCTTCCCCACCTGTGGATTCTGCACACCGGATTTGCACCTCCCCTGAGTTCTGGCCAGGAGGCTTCTCACTCCATTCAAATTGTTAAAAAGTTCAGCTAGAGATTTCCTCCTCCCTGTGGAGTTTTACCCCTGCTCCTCTGGCTGCCCTCACAATGGATCCCTGTGGTGCCATGCAGGAATGGGCTGCTTGGGGACCCAATAAGCTCCCAGGGCCTTTCTGCTGCTTCCTCTACCCCTGTATTTCACTCAGCTCTCTAAATTGACTCAGCTCCAGGTAACGTCAGAAATTTCTCCCACAAACGGACCTTCAGTTTTTCCAGTGGCAGTGTGTGTTCAAGAAAGGAGGGTCTCCCTTTCCCACTTCTGCAGTGGGGCACTCACAGTATTTGGGGTGCTCCTGGTTACTGCAGGAGCAGTCTGCCTCCTTCAGAGGGTCTGTGAGTCGTCTTGGTATTGCAGGTTTGTTCTTGCAGTCGATCTGGAGCTAAAATTCGAGCACCACCTTTATTAAAAAGAAAAAAAATATCTAACCAGGACTGTCCTCAGAAAATTAAGCCACGTAGATCCCACATCTATCATAAAAGAAGAATAGCGAAAGGATGGCATTGACACTGAATGAATTATTTCCAACTTTCATCATAACAATAACTGTCCTACAATGAGATCAGTATACATTTCTTTACATTTAACATAAACACCAACAGTGGTCACCTATCAACATCATGGAAGAGCACACTTCACAGGTTTCATAATCAAATTTTAAAATAATCACATGTAATAAAAACGAATCACTAAAATACAAAAATGTAATTTATTTATTTACTAACTGGTTAGCTATAAAGACAAAATTTTTGCCTTGGAGTTTAAAGCAATTTCACTTTTTGCCATAGTTACTTTTTCTGATGATATGCTAGAATCACAGTCTTCTCTGTTTTATCTGGATTGAATGAATTGTTTATATTTTATGCTTGTTCACTTGAGAACCAAATTTATTTTTCTTCATGATGATGTAAGTTCTGTATTTATAAAATGTCATTGTGCTCATATATTTGAATAATACCGATCACGGTTTTGAAAGTCTCTATGAGCATATCTTGCATAAGTCTTGTTATGTGGGATCCTTCCAAAAGGTTCATAGTCATTGAAACAAGATTCAAAAACTTCATCAACAGCGTTTTTAGCTACTTCTTTGCTGATATTCCTAACAGCCAGGATAGAAAGAGTAGCTCTGTCTCGCACACAAGTCTAAAAGGAAAGAAAAGTATGAGGCTTTAATTTTATATAAACATTTAATCATGAACTAATACATTTTATTTAATGTCTGATAAAATTAATTTCCTCTCATTATTTTACTAATTTCTGTCATTCCAAAGAAGAAAACAAGTTGAACAAAGATACATAACTCTTAAGGAGAATTTTTAGCTCAATCTAAAATTATTTAGGCACAAGTAAGACCTTCTCTATTTTCTCATCTTTCCCACTAATGTAAGCAGATGTCATTCTCAGAAATTCTAGGTAGCGTCTGCCAAACAGTATCTCTTAGTTTGCAAAATCGCCAAAAGGTCTAGAAGGTTCTGATTGACATTTTTGATAAATAAATTTAAAATATACTTCACTTCTGTACCTCTCTTTCTTTTCAGTTGACCAATGCTAGATAACTTTTCCTTTGAGAAGGGCAGTCTTCTCTGGAGGCAACAGGAAACCATACACATATCCAACCAAACCTGGAAAGTACCTTTATTTTTTGGGGGGCTGGGAAATTAAACAACTTTTTTTCCTGATTGTTCTTTACACAGATATTAAAGTTCTGTTTCTGCCAGGTGCAATGGCTCATGCCTGTAATTCCAGCACTTTCGGAGGCCAAGGCGGGTGGATTACCTGAGGTCAGGAGTTCAAGACCAGCCTGGCCAACATGGTGAAACCCTGTCTCTTTTTTAAAAAAATAAAAAATAAAGTTCTATTTCTAAAATAATAATTTACCTAATGTTTCATAGTAATAGACTAGAATTTCTCAATACTCTAATTTAAATATTTAATAAATATAAGGCCCTGCCATTCCAATTCCTGGAGAGTTTTTAATCCATTTATTTCTCCCCAGGCCCAAAATAAAACTAAGAAGAATGGCATTTGACCTTTTCCTAAAAGCAATCAAACACTGATTTGGATGGCTGTGCATCCTGACAATCATCTATTTTCTCTGCATCTTCCCAGTTTTTCTTTGGCCTGGTCAGTGTGCTCAAGCTGGAGATAATCACTCACGTTGGAATACAGTGTTTCTCAAACTAAATTTTACTAAACACTGATTTAAAAAAAAAAAAAAAAAAAAATACACCCCAGGCATAATGGAACAAGAAAAGGAAGAACCATTTGAAGCCAAAACAACAGTTGTTAGAAAGAGAGGAAATTTCTCCCCTTCAAAAATAAAAGATACCAAAAATTTGTCTTCTGAAGCCACAGGGTTAGGAAACACAAGTGTAGATCACAGATTTACCTCTTTTCAGATATAATAAATTTCTGTTAAAATAAAGGTATGACTGTGCAATTTTACAACTGGCAGCCATACTTGCTGTTTCTATTCTCTGGGTACATGCTATACAAAGGCAGGAACTCCATTCTCTAAGACCTTCTCCTCAGCCACATTCCTACTACCTCCACATATTTTCTGTTCAGTTGCTATATCTGTTTGCTGCTGCTGCTACCTAATGGTAAAAAGAGGAACGCTTCTCTTTCAAAGACTGTGTGCATCTCAAACCCATCACAAAGATAAGTGACTGAAAAAAAAATTCATGCTCTATTTATTATATCAACCGATTTTTTAAAAATTGGAAAATATCATAAAATTAGCATTTTTTTTGCAAATACAGTATACATACAACTTTTTTTTTAAAGGAATTTTTCGCCAGGCACAGTGGCTCATGCCTGTAATCCCAGCACTTTGGGAGGCCAAGGCAGGCAGATCACCTGAGGTCAGAAGTTCAAGACCAGCCTGGCCAATACGGAGAAACTCCATCTCTACTTAAAAAAATACAATATTAGCCGGGCAGGGTGGCACAGGCCTGTAATCTCATCTACTCGAGAGGTTGAGGCAGAAGAACCGTTTGAACCCAGGAGGCGAAGGTTGCAATGAGCTGAGATGGCAGCATTGCACTCCAGCCTGGGCAACAGAGAGACTCCATCTCAAAAAAAAAAAAAATTTCAAACTCTATTGACAAGAGCAGATATCCATGAGCTATGCCAGCACATGCTTTAACCACATTACCTCTTCTCTAGGGGCGTGCTGATGTGTACCCCACTTCCACCCTCTCCACTGAGAGCCAGAACACAGAATTCACCAGAGAAGCAGGAACTCAAGGGCACAGAAAACATGCAGCACAAGACAAGTCAGTGGCATATCACTAAGCTGACCCGGCACAGGCTGAATGCCTCACTGTCCAGAGTAATCACCCTTTGCAGGCAGCAGGCTTTTCTTCTCGCTCCCACTCACTAAGTTCACAATTTCTCTGAGTAGCTCACTGTGACTTTCCACCCTCCACACCAGAGTTGAGTTACTCTCTTTTCCAAAAAACCAAGGGCTTTCCTGTCGTTCCAAGCCTATCTTTTTTCATCTAGTTGGAACTGATATCCTGATGCTCACATACTTCACAAACCAGTTCAGCAGGCTCTTACTGTAGAAAATCACTGACCAGCCTTTCTCGTAAGTGTGGACATTAGGCAGAACAGCTCACATTCAGTATCAATCCATTAAGTTCTATACTTCCTCTCCCACATCCATCTAATACAGATCTCCAAGCCTTTCTAGCAGGATAATCTTGCCTTATAGCTACCTCTTTTGCTTTTTGTTTTTGTTCTGCGTACACAAACCCTTCTCAGCTAAGCTCATCATAGTCAAGTCTGCACCAAGCCAAAGGTTTTTGGTCACATTATATAGCCTTTACAGGTGCACTGAGACATAGCCATAACCTGTGCAACAACACACTCTCTGTTCTGAAAGGGATTACACTTTTTGTCTCCAGAAACAGAAGTCAAGAATTGCTAGCATAACAGTAAGACAGGCTGTGATTTCAATTCCATTCTTTATCCACCCCCATCAAAAGTATCCCAGGTGGGCCGGGCGCGGTGGTTCAAGCCTGTAATCCCAGCACTTTGGGAGGCCGAGGCGGGTGGATCACGAGGTCAAGAGATCAAGACCATCCTGGTCAACACGGTGAAACCCCGTCTCTACTAAAAATACAAAAAATTAGCTGGGCATGGTGGCGCGTGCCTGTAATCCCAGCTACTCAGGAGGCTGAGGCAGGAGAATTGCCTGAACCCAGGAGGCGGAGGTTGCGGTGAGCCGAGATCGCGCCATTGCACTCCAGCCTGGGTAACAAGAGCGAAACTCCGTCCCAAAAAAAAAGTATCCCAGGTACAAGATCTCAGCCCCTTTCATTATTAAAATCTCTCACACACTCATTGACTCACATAGCTTGCCCATAATTATAAAGTAGAACTAAATTCCATCTACTTTGTTTAAATGGTACATACTTTGTATTCTTTTCATATAGGGAGTTCTTTCAAATTTCAAATACTGAATGTACTTCTCATTCCTTTATTCATTATTTCCACTCGTAACACTCTGGAGAGTAGGTGATTTCATGTTAGTTTTTACCTGGTGGTGTTGTTTTAATCCAAAATGGAACCTGAATATTTCATTTACAAGTGAGCAGTCTCCACTAAGGTTAGCAGCTCGAACCTATCAAACAGAAGACAAACAAAAAGAAAATAAACACTCATGTTCTATATATCTTTATGACATCAACCTATGTTTTAAAATTAGAAGAGAATATAAAATTTGCATCTTTGTCTGAGAAAAGAGTATTTGTAAGACTTTTTCTTAAAGAACTTTTTAAACTCTATTGACAAGAACAGATATCTATGAGCTATGCTAGACAATGCCAAATATGCTGTAGAGATGGGGAAAAGTTCAATGACCTACCAAAGGAAATTTTCTAAATTTCATGCTGTAGCTTTACTGACAGAACTAATTTCTTTTGGGACCAAAAGTCAGAGAGCTAGACCTCAGAGTTAAAATACACACACTCAACAAGATATAAATACTTGTAGAAATTACCAAAAGTACTTCAAGAATGCATCTTGAAATAAACAGTTTCAGCATAAGCTTAAAATTGAATGCATTAATATCTGAGACACTTTGAGCATATGACCCTGCCAACCCTAGCCCCAACCTCTCTTGGAACTTCCCTCAAACTGGTATAAGTTCATGACCTTCCTCTAGGGACTTGATTGTCCTGTGAAAAATGAAGCAACACAAAACACACAGAATCAAGAACAATCCAAACTGATCACGCTATGAGCATGACAGCCGGAAATTAGCACACATTTTCAGATTTACTATACTTCGATGGATGAAAAAGTCTTAGAACTACCCGCATAGATTCTACAGGCAGCCTGACCACATTTTTTGCTAATTCATCACAAAGAGAATGGCCCACTTCTTGTTCCTTCTACAATATTATGGCCTCATTCCTCTGAGGAGCTCAAAGTACTTAACACACTTTAGCTAAAAGGCATTAATTCTCACAGCACTCAAGAGAGAGACCTATTTAAAAACTCAAGTTTCAGTCTATTCTCCAAATAATTGGAATTATAATTAGAAGCAGGGGGGCTACGTATTAATTTCAAGAGAAAGGGAAAATAATCTAAGTTATAAAGTATATGCTTGAGATTTAGATTATTTTAATTAACTCTTCAATTAATGACATGCAAGTATATGTATATGCAGAATATGCTCTCTCTAGGACCATATTCTGAGAGCAATTCAACGTGCTTAGTAATAAATACCTTTTTATGTTGTATTTTGGAGATGAGCATGTTTTGCTCTAGGGCAAGCAAGGAGCTCTATGGAAGGCAGCCAGGCAAGCCAGTTAAAAACACTGGTTATAATCTTGCTTCTGCCACTTACTAACTTTGGAATCTAAACAACTCTCTCACTTTCCACTTACATAAAGCAGGGACAATAATAGTATAATATCTATCTAAGTGGGTTATTGTGAAGATTGAATAAGAATCTATGCAAACAGAACAGTATTTGGAGCATAGCCCTCAGTAAATGTTAATTATTATTTTTTCATATTATAAAACATATTCAATAGGAAAAAATTAATAGCTTATTAAAGTCAGTCATCACTATTATTAGGACTTAAATAATATAGTTAAGTGGATTCTAAAAATATACTTTAAATCCCTCTAGCTGTATATCAAAAATTATATTCAACGATAGTTAAAAACAGAAATTCAAGACTAAGGTAGAGGAATACACTTAAATAAATTACACTTGAATGAAATATTCACGCATAGAAGGTTCTGGGGGAAAATGCAATAAAACTCATATAATAAAACTCACCTCTGAGCACGCCAAGTGTCTAAGGTTGGTGAACCAGTCGACATGGGCACGACAATGATCAAATGCATGAATGAGCTCGTGGGTGACCACTCTGTTCATATGGGCCTGATTACGGATATTATTCTGGCACAAAACTATCTAGAAGACACCAAATAAGGGAAGTTCCGTGATTTCTAAAATCTCCTTTCATAGACTCGATCTTCTCTCCCACATGACCTCTCTTCTCCCCCAGAAGTGAGGGAATTCACCTGCCTGGAATGCTTCCACCCACTCTTCTCCATTGACAACACGTCTACCAAGTGGACAAGTCCCAGTGCTCACTGTACACGCTCCATTTGCCTCGCCCAATGACTAACTTCTCTCTTCCCCTCTCTCTGGACTACAATAGTACTTATGATTGAGGACACGTATTCATGCACCATTCTCACTGAGCTGATCATAGCAGTCTGTCTTGGACTCCACAGCATTATGGTTAAGAGACTGGGCTTTGGAATGAAGCGGACAAATTTAAATTCCAGCTCCAGCCCTTACTAACTCAGTGACCTTGGGCAAGTTTCTTAATCTCTCTGCACCTCAGCTTCCTCAACTATAAAAAGGAGATAGAATACCTACCTCACAGAACTGTGAGAATTTAATTAGAATGTATTGTAAATACTTAGCAAGTTTCTGAATGTGCACTGAATGAACAAGGAATGACCACCACTGTCTTCATTTTACTAGAATGAGGAAAGATGCCAGGGAAAAGTCCTCAGAAAGACGTTCAGAAAGAAGTGCAAAAAGCCAAGAGCACACTGAGCAGGGCCCTAAAAGATTTAGTAAGACACAAGGGTTTCTAATAGTAATAGCTGCCATTTATTGTGTACTACTGCCAGACGCTGGGATATGTCCCAGATATTTATATATTTATATACATTCATTCAACACCATTGATTCAACTAATACTTATTGAGACCTATTAATAGATTTATAATCTACTGATGGAGATAGTAATTAACCAAATATTTACCAAAATGTTTAAATAGATGCAATGACAGCTGTCATGAAGAAAAGCCCAGGTTGTCATGGGCATATATAACGTAATATGCTGTAATCCCAACACTTTGAGAGGCTGAGGCAGGCAGATTGATGGAGCCCAGGAGTTCAAAACCAGCCTGGGCAACATAGCAAAATCCCATCTCTATCAAAAACTAAAATTAAAAATAAAAATTAGCCAGGTGTGGTGTTACATGCCTACAGTCCCAGCTACTTGGGAAGCTGAGGTACGAGAATCACTTGAGCCCAGGAGGTTGGCGCTGCAGTGAGCCAGGAACACGACACTGCACACTCTGGCCTGGGCAACAAAGGGAGACCCTGTCTCGAAAAAAAAAAGAAAGAAAGAATCCCTGACCTGGTCTGGAGGTAAAGAAAGGCTTCTCTGTGGAAGGAATAGTTGAACTGGTATCTAATGAATGAACAGAAATGAAATTTGAGGTGCAGAGAAGAAGGGAGTATTCTAGATAAACAGAAAAACCTATGCAAAGGGTAGAGGGAGGGTTGAAGGAAGAAAATGCTTGAGAAGCTAAAAGGAGAGGCCTAGACTTGAACTACAGCAGTGGGGGAGGTAGGCAACAGATACGGCTGGTGAGGTCGGGGGGCCAACTCCCTGAAGACCTCGTCTTTACCCTAAGAGCATTGGGAAGCTCTCAGGATTAAAAAAAAAAAATGTTGAAACAGAAGACTGTTTTTGTTTTATTTTGCTTTTATCCTTTTAACTATAGTTGGAAGAATAGGCAGGAGATGGCCAAAACTGGATGCAGAGAAATTAGCTGAAGGCTAATATTCTAGGCAAGAGAACAGTACTTCAGCTAGACTGGTGGAAGTTGAAAGAGATACTTAGGAAGTAAATCAGATAAAACATAGTGATAGAATATGAGGAAGGAATCAGGGGTGTCAACGATGATCCATAAATTTCTGGCTTGGCTAATAGGATTGACGATAGCACCATCCACTGAGATATGCAAAACTAGAAGACTGGGTTGGGTGGGGATAGGGGATGGTAAAAGTCATGAATTTGGATTTAGACATTTCAAATCTAAAGTGTCTTTAAGACACTTAAGCAGGCGGGGAGCAGTGGCTCTCACTTGTAATCCCAGCACTTTGGGAGACTGAGGTGGAAGGATCATTTGAGGCCAGGAGTTCAAGACTAGCCTGGGTAACACAGTGAGACCTCATCTCTACAAAAAATTTAAAAAGTTAGCCAGGTGCAGTGATTCACGCCCACATTCCCAACTACTCAGGAGGCTGAGATGGGAGGATCACTTGAGCCCAAGAGTTCAAGGCTGCAGTGAGCCATGACTGCACCACTGCACTCCAGCCTAGGCAACAGGGTAAGACCCTGTCCCAAAAAAACTCTTTTTCATTAAAAATATAAATAAATAAATAAAAAGACACTCAAGTAGAGGTGTTAAATGGACACTTGGACATATGGAATGTATAGTTCTTAAAAGTGAGCTTTGACCCCAGAAAATTAATGAGACCTCCTTGGCAGAGAACAGAGTAAGAAAAGAAGGGGCTCTGTGACCAAGGATTGAGGGACTTTGATATTTAAGTGCTGATAGAGAAAGGTAAGCTAGCAAAGAAGTAACCAGGAGAGTGCTGTATACTAGAAACCACAGAGAGACAGTGTTTGGCACTAACAGCCAAAGTCAAGTGTATACGCACTCTATGATCCAGTAATTCTGCCTCTTGGGCGTATACCTTGGAGAAACTCTTGCAAATGTGTACCAGTAGCGAAGGTCAAGAATATTCATAGCAGCATTGTTCATAATAAAAAAGTTGGAAACAATCAATATTAGAATAAACTATAGTATAAACAAATAACAAAATAAATACTATATAACAGGGAAACTAAATAAACCAGAGAGGTACACACAACAACATGAAAGAATTTCACAAATGTTGAACGTGGCAAGTTAAGTTGGAGACTATCTGCTGTACGATTTCATAATACTACAAAATAATACACGAAACTCAAAGTATTCCATGCATAAAGCTCAAAAACAGGCAACCAAGTAACACATTGTTGAATTGTATACGTAGATGGTAAAGCCATGCAGAAAAGCAGGGAATGGTTACTACAAAAGTCAGGATAAGGAAGGGAAAAGGACCTGATTCAAGAGGACCACACAGGCTTCTGAAGTCTTAGTAATGTTCTTTTTCTCTAATCTGGGTGGCAGTTACATAGATGTGCACTTTCTTATTACTGAAAGTGTGTATATATAGGGTTTTTTTTATCCTTCTGTATGAGTGAGATGCTTCATAATGAAAATTTTCATTTAAAAAATAGGCAGGGTGCAGTGGCTCACACCTGTAATCCTAACAGTTTGGGAGGCTGAGGTGGGTGGATCACCTGAGATCAGGGGTTTGAGACCAGCCTGGCCAACATGGCAAACCCTGTCTCTACTAAAAATACAAAAATTAGCCAGGCATGGTGGTCCATGCCTGTAATCCCAGCTATTCAGGAGGCTGAGGCAGGAGAATCATTTGAACCCAGGAAGCACAGGTTGCAGTGAACCCAGATCGTGCCACTACACTCCAGCCTGGGTGAGAAAGTGAGACCCTGTCTCAAAAATAATAGCCGGGCACAGTGACTCATGCCTGTAATCCCAGCACTTTGGGAGGCCAAGATGGGCAGATCATGAGGTCAGGAGATTGAGACCATCCTGGCCAACATGGTGAAACCCCATCTCTACTAATATACAAAATATTAGCCAGGCATGGTGGTGTGTACCTATAGTCCCAGCTACTTGGTAGGCTGAGGCAGGAGAATCGCTTGAACTGGGAGGCAGACGTTGCAGTGATGCCACTGAACGCCAGCCTGGCAACAGAGCGAGGCTTCATCTCAAAAAATAATAATTTAAAAAACAAAAAATTTTTAAAAATTAAAGGAGAGGATGCCCAACTATCTTCAACACTGCTAAGAATTAGGATGAAAGTTCAAGATGTACATTCTATTTAACCCTGGGGGGACGGGCACAGGGGTGAACGTATTCAGAGCCATTTTGAGGGCTATAGGTATTGTGATTACCAGTTTACAAATGAGGAAACTGAGAAGAAGAAAAATAACTTGCCCAAGCCCCACAGATAATAAGCAGGAAAACTAGGTTTGAAATCAAATCTGACTCCAAAATCTAGGCTTCTCATCCCTGTTCTATATTGCCACTTCCCATGATTACTATAAAAAAGTTATCAATAACCTAAATACATATAAAATTCTCCAGCTGGAAACAGGTAAATATAGTTAAGTATGAACTACATATTAAAGTGTGAAACAGTTACTTATAACACTACCATTTACCCTCATCACATAACATTATCTACCACCTCCAAGATTCTGTTGAAACCCGCTGATGACTTAAAACTAATAATAAAATTTATTGAATACTTACTATGGGCCAGGCACTAAGATAAGCAACTCTATAAGAGATATCTCACTTAACTCTCATAATCTTTCCATAAAATAGATACATTTATTGCCCATGTTATACAGATAAGAAAATTCCCGGCCGGGCGCGGTGGCTCAAGCCTGTAATCCCAGCACTTTGGGAGGCCGAGGCGGGTGGATCACGAGGTCAAGAGATCGAGACCGTCCTGGTCAACATGGTGAAACCCCGTCT
>NW_016107411.1:3937329-3944825 GCF_001604975.1 Cebus imitator | reverse complement strand
AAAATTCCCCTAATGAAATTTTTCACAAGCACTATCACCATGTAAAGGTAAAACCCTTTCGTTTAGCATTCAAAGACTCCCACCATATGGCTAACATTTCTTTCCAATCCTATTTTCCCTTATTCTCCACATGTTCCTGCCCTCCAGATAAACTAGACAATATGCCATTCCCTACACATGCCGTGCAGTTTCCTAGCATGCACTTTTGCTCATGCTACCCCTGCTCTGCCCCTAAGGAAGCTTTACATCTTCTAGTCGAATCAGTTGGCACCTTTCGATCAATCACATCACTGTCCCATTGTGGTAACCAAACCCATCTAAAATGGTTTAGCCTGCCTCATTTTATAATTATCTATGTTCATGTCTTATCTTCCCTGTGAGGCTGTAAACTCCTTAAGAGATTTTAAGAGTAAACTCCTTAGAGTAAGAATAGCTAATTCATGTTTTTAGTCCTACACAAAGTCTACCAAACAGAATGCTGAGCATGTGGACGATGCTCAAATAATACCAGGAGAGAGGGTTAAAGGGAAGGAAACAATTTGGCAATAACGCCTACCTGAGATGTTGAAGCATCAAAACCTCCACTGACATTCCCATTACAGTCTTCACAAGAAAAGTGTCTATCTTTGTTAACAGCACTAAAAGGCAAGAACAGATTAAAGAGACAATGTCCAGAAGCAGTGTGTAGGTGGCAAACAGCCCTGGGCCAGGACTCAGGAGGCCCTCCACCATGTAGTAAATCCCCTCCACCACTAACACATAGAGAACCTCCGGAAAGAAACTTAACACCTTCAGTACTCAGTTATCTCGTCTGTAAAATAAGGAGATTGTAGGCTGGGCGTGGTGGCTCACGCCTGTAATCCCAGCACTTTGGGAGTCCAAGGCGGGCGGATCATGAGGTCAAGAGATCAAGACCATCCTGGCCAACATGGTGAAACCCCGTCTCTACTAAAAATACAAAAAAAAAAAAAAATTAGCTGGGCGTGGGGGCGCATGCCTATAGTCCCAGCTACTCAGGAGGCTGAGGCAGGAGAATTGCTTGAACCCGGGAGGCGGAGGTTGCAGTGAGCCGAGATCGTGCCACTGCACTCCAGCCTGAGCAACAGAGTGAGACCCTGTCTCAATAATAATAATAATAATAANCAGGAGAATTGCTTGAACCCGGGAGGCGGAGGTTGCAGTGAGCCGAGATCGTGCCACTGCACTCCAGCCTGGCACCTGGCAACAGAGAGAGACTCTGACTCAAAAAAAATAAAAATAAAAAGATTGTATGTAAAATCCATCCTAGTTCAAATTCTATAGATACAATTCCATAAAGCATTTGTTCAACTGATTATGACCATATTGCAAGTACGCTGGAGTTCCTGCCCTTGGGCCCAAATGTTAAGAACTGGATGTCAAAAGTGACTTCCTTTAGGCTCCTCAAAGTTATACATCTGCAAGTTTCCCAAATAACAAGCTGAGATTTCTTCTCCATTAAAAACAATGCTCAAGCTGCTGTAGCAGAAAGGCCAGGATTGGTAATTACTTACAAGAAAATTTTGAGTACTGTCTTTACTAATAGGGTGAATGGTAAAAGCTAGAAAATGAGTTGGGCCAGCACAGTGGCTCACACCTGTAATCCCAGCACTTTGGGAGGCTGAGGCGGGTGGATCACTTGAGGACAGGAGTTCAAGGCCAGTCTGGCCAACATGGTGAGACCCCATCTCTACTAAAAATACAAAAATTAGCTGGGCATGGTGGCGTATGCCTGTAAACCCAGCTACTCAGAAGGCTGAGGCAAGAGAATTGCTTGAACCTGAGAGGCAGAGGTTGCAGTGAGTCGAGACAGCACCACTGCACTCCTGCCTGGGCAACAAGAGCGAGACTCTGTCTCAAAAAAAAGAAGATGAGTTAGGGCAGAAGGTGTCCAAAGAGAACAAGGCTTGCCTGGAGACAATGCAGCCAATTACCCCCATTTACCCTATGGAAAAGACTTCATGACCTCAGAGAAATTTTAAGCAGCTGTCTTAAAAGAGGGCCAGGTGCGGTGGCTCACACCTGTAATCCCAGCATTTTGGGAGGCCGAGGCAGGTTGATCACAAGGTCAGGAGTTCAACGCCAGCCTGGCCAAGATGTTGAAACCCCATCTCTACTAAAAGTATAAAACTTAGCCGGGTACAGTGGCAGGCACCTGTAATCCCAGTTACCTGGGAGGGTGAGGCAGGAGAACTGCTTGAACCCAGGGGACAGATATTGCAATGAGCCAAGATGATTGCACCACTGCACTCCAGCCTGGGCGACAGAGTGAGACTCTGACTCGAAAGAAAAAAGAGAACTTGGTTTTTGTTTTCAGCAGCCAGAGCACAGAGCAGCACTTCAAAAAGAGTTACTTACCAACCTGAGTGTTTCATAGCATCAAGCAGAAGTTTGACATATGGATCTAAAAAAGATATTGAGTCAATTAAGTTAATTGGAAAAGTAGCACCAACTAAACTACCCAAATAGCAGTATATTATCAAAAAGTAACTCACAGGCCAGACACAGTGGCTCATGCCTGTAATCCCAGCACTTTAGCAGGTCGAGGTGGGCAGATCACTTGAGGCCAGGAGTTCAAGCCCAGCCTCACCAACATGGCAAAACTGTGTCTCTACTAAAAACACAAAAATTAGCCGGGCATGGTGGCCCACGCCTGTAGTCCCAGCTACTAGAGAAGCTGAGGCATGAGAATTACTTGAACCTGGGAGACAGACATTACAGGAGCTGAGATCGCACCACTGCACTTTAGCCTGGATGATAGAGTGAGACTTTGTCTCAAAAAAAAAGTAATCTTAAAATTAGTAAAAATTGAAACAAGAGGATAAGCTTAAATTAACATCAAAGCAAATTTATACTGAAATAAAACACTAATACAAATACCAAGATGGTACTACTAAGCATCTTAGACAATATCAAATATGCTTTTAAAGTTCATTTTTAGTTAAATGATCAAACACAATGTATTACCAAAAGACTGACGGAATCTAGGGCCATGTTCCTAGAAGTGAACAACAGCATAGTACCTAGATTTGAGGAAGCCAAGTAGCCACGCTGTTCTCTATCCTGGTCAGACCATGCTGGCAACACCATGTCCCATGCTGAGTACTACCACGCTCTAAACGGGACCTGCCACTGAAGCTCTTCCACAGGGGATGGTGACTAGGATACCACGGGACTATTTTCAATAAGAAGCAAGAAAGGATTTGGGGGGGTGGAAAGGAAACAGAAGACTTAACTAGGACCACAGTAGCTTCAAGTATTGAAGGGGTGAGATGTGGGACTAGAATCAGTTAATATTTCTTCAAAGGGCAGAACAAGAACCAAAGTGTGGAAGTTACATGTGGCAGATTTCAGCTCAGCATGAGAAAGGATTTTTCTTCAACAGTTAAAGCTAGTGAAACAACAGACAGTAGATTGAAAGGGCCTCAAGGAACAAGTGACTATGTTCCAGGAGAGATCTGTGGAGTATCTGGCCAGCAATGACACAGAGGTTTTCCTTTACGGGGACAGGGAGGCCTTGATGATTCCTGAGGGCCCTTCCACGTCTAAGACTCTATGGGCCTGTGACTACTACAGGAAAGTACAAGGAACCTAAATGTCTCTAATATTAACTTTTCACATAGGCATCTTGTCTGAGAGTATAAATGCACAGCAAATAATCTTATGTAACCCCAAAAAAGAAACTAAGTTTTAAAAAAAAAATTGAAGGCAAAAATAGGCGAGTAAAAGAAATGTGAGACCTGGCGCAGTGGCTCACGCCTGCAATCCCAGCACTCTCTGAGGCCGAGGAGGGCGGATCACGAGGTCAGGAGTTCAAGACCAGCCTGACCAACATGGTGGAACCCCATCTCTACTAAATATACAAAAATTAGCCAGGTGTGGTGGTACACGCCTGTAATCCCAGCTACTCAGGAGGCTGAGGCAGGAGAATCGCTTGAACCTGGGAGGCAGAGGTTGCAGTGAGCCAAGGTCGTGCCATTGCACTACAGCCTGGGTGACAGAGCGTGACTTCATCTTAAAAAAAAAAAAAAAAAGTGAGATGAGAAAGGCAGGTATAGGTTACTGCTTTACTAACCTGCCCCTTGCAAGAGTGTTCACAGCAGAATACTTATTGTTAACAATCGAGTGAATACTAGGTAGCAGGCACCATATTAAGTGCATTATTATTCACGCAACTCAAAGAATTTTACAAAGTTAAAATGGTTTCAAAAGTCTGTAGTCCTTGTACTTAAGAATGCTGTCAACACTGCGGTTTAGTACTTAAAAAGGACCTGCAACAATGTTTAGAATAAACCTGCTTTGGTGGAAAAAAAAAAAAAGTATCCCATGAGGCCTGGTTTCTGCCACCATGCCCCACCCAGGGATAGGATTTTAAAGCTGCAGGTTGACACTTTAATACCAGCAACAGGCCCTCTTAGCCACCTTCCCCTTGGAAGATCAAGACCCATTGATTCCTACTAAAGTTCAGTTCAGCACCCTACCTTCCTCACATCCTGTCTATTTCCACTCTTTCTCCACTGTGTGGCCCTTCCACTGTAAAAACAGCCAGCATTTATTCAGCTCAGCTCCTGATACGCTGGTACTTTACATTCATAAAATCAATACTTTTTTTTTTTAGAGTCTCGCCCTGTTGCCCAGGCTGGAGTGCAGTGATGCAATCATAGCTCACTACAGCCTCAGCCTCCTGGGCTCAAGCAGATCTCCTGCCTCAGCCTCCCAAATAACTGGGACTACAGGCATAAGACAGCACACCCAGCTAATTTTTTTATTTTTGTAGAGACAGGATCTCCCTATATTGCCCAGGCTGGTCTTAAACATCTGAGCTCAAGCAATCCTCCTGCCTTGGCTTCCCAATGTGCTGGGATTATAGGCATGAGCCACCGTACCCACATCCATAAAATCTATTCTTCACAACAACCCTAAAAGAGGCATTTTTCCACTTCTCTTTTTTTACAATTAGGATAGTGAGGATCAGAGAAGTTAAGTCACTCTTCCACACCTGTGGAAAGGGATCGGCATTTGAACTCACATCTAACTCTGCAACCCATACTCTTCCCACTTCTTCCGCTTTGAAGCACCTTCAAAGCAGGACGCTAATTCATCTTTGTACTTCCCCCCACCAGAACCTGGGAGGCACTCAATACATATTTGTACAGTAAATACAGTATCATCATGCTCTCCCCTCTTACCCTCTACTCCCCTTCCTCCTCCTATGTCCCTGAGTCTCTATAAGCAGGTAATCCCAGGAAGGCTGTAAAATGTTTGGGTGGTTGATTTTTGAACTGTGACTGGCCAGCTATAAAATAGTAACCTTGCTTTGGGACAAGTACGTTTAAGTCTGATTTTCTAAATGTATCTGAAAGTAAACTTAGGAAGTCTATGTCAATGTAAAGGAATTAAGAAATCTTCTCTAGTGCAATGTCTACAGGACTGGAGAGAAATCTGTCAATGGGTAGGTGTGTACCTGTTTAACCCATAGCAGTCTTTAACGTTTTTGGGGTCGTTGGCCTCTTTGAGAATATGATGAAGCCATTAACTCTCTCCTCCCCAAAAAAAAATGCACTTAGGCATACACACACACACACACACACACACACACACACTTTCACAGACCATTTCAGGGATTTCTACGCTCTGAGCCCATTCATGCATGAAGGCTAAGAACCCCTTCCAAGGAAAGGTAGGTTTGCAAAACTGTTGTTTTTGCACTGCCAGCCGTAAGTATGCCTTAATTAACCTGGCTGGCTCTTTAAAACTCTGCCTCACCCTTACTCAGAAGTCACAGTATAGCTGCATAACTTATGTAAGAAATCGGATGATCTGTCAGAACAGTGGGTGACAGAAAAGAGCAGACAAACTCTTTCCACAAGCCAAAAACAAGGATGAAAAGGCTCTCAGTGCCTCCTCTAGTGGGGAAACTGAGGCCCAGGCTCCCAATCTAGCCCCCATCATGCCCAGTCTGCCTAGAGGCTGTGCTGAACCCGGCTCATTCAGCCCTGAGGCTGAACCTGCAGCCTCTGGCCAAGTGTTGCCCAGGCCTCTCCTCGCCCACCCGGTCTCAGACCCACACTGCCGAACACCACTCTCCAGGTCATGGCTCCTACTTGTTTCCAGCGTCCTCAGGAGCCTAAGCTGGCACTTCTGGTTGCTGGTGAAGAAGCTGGAGAGGAACCCTTGCTGGGGATTCCCCTGGGCCAGACGCTTAGGGAAGACCTGGCAAGAGACGTGTTGCTGCTGCAGCTGCTCCCCTGCCGCAGGGCCAGGCCCGCCCACGTCCGGAGCTCCAGCCATGCCGCCGCCAGCAGACCGCGCTGCTGCTTCCTCCAAGCTCCGGCGGCCGCAGAGAGGCAGGGAAAGGTAACCTCCCTCCCGCCCACCCGACCGCCCAGGAAGGCCCTCCTTCGGCAAGGAAGAAGGGCAGCAGGCTGGGCGGTAAACGTCAGGCGGGAGGGGACTTTTGAACCTGACGGGGAGCGAGAGGCCGGAGAGACAGGCGAGGGGCGGGGCGAGGGTCGCAGGGCGGGGCAAGGGGCAAGGGGCGGGGCGAGAGGCGAGGGGCGGGGCGAAAAACAAGGGGCGGTGCTGGGCCAGATGCTGGCGCTAGGAGCTGGGTCCTGCGACTTGCTTTAAAGGCAACACCCCGGCTGCAGCGGGCTTCGCTGCTGCCCACCCAGTGTGGGTGACAGGTCTTTATAAGCGTTGTTCTGCAGCCTCCTGCTGCCTGTTTTTTTTTTCCACATGCATTTATTTTATTCTATTCACATTGTACAATTGTTACACAACCTACAAAAAGTACAAAAGCCTAGTCCATTTTCCAATGCCAGGTCAGAACCGAGTTGCCGAAAAGGGAGACAGCACAGTAAGTTACAAGAAGAGCTCAGGGGTCCTGTACAAGTCACATGACATATTTAAAGCTGTAAATATTGCCACAGGAGACTCTCTTGTCTTTGCAGCGACCACACAGTTCTTGTCGCTGGGGCCTCCTTAGATCAATGTGTCTTTTGAGGACAGGAACAATGAGACTTTAAGCAGGTCTGACATGGGATTGCTTCTACTCGGTAAGGGTTAAAACTCTTTTGGTATTTACAACAGAGTTGTTTGAAATAAACCTTGTTAGTTCCAGAAATGTACCACACGTAAGCACTCTCCCACCTGGCTATTTTCACTGCAAAGATTGTAAGACCAGGTGGGAGAGTGCAACAGGTATTGTGCACAACACTTCTTATCTGGGGGCTGGAGCCTTTAAAGGTTTTCTAATAGAAAGATACTGTAAATCAATGCAGTGGGAGCTGACAGACTTGTGCTCTTAAGATATTTATGGGGCCGGGCGCAGTGGCTCACGCCTGTAATCCCAGCACTTTGGGAGGCCAAGGCAGGTGGATCACGAGGTCAAGAGATCGAGACCATCCTGGTCAACATGGTGAAACCCCATCTCTACTAAAAATACAAAAAATTAGCTGGGCATGATGGCGCGTGCC
>NW_016107411.1:3935287-3937213 GCF_001604975.1 Cebus imitator | reverse complement strand
AAAAAAAAAAAAAAAAAAAAAATTTATGGGAGAATGATTTGAGCTAGCACAGAAGAGAGAAAAGACTGACAGGGTATACAGCTGCCATGACTGGTCACACCAGAGGGGTTCTTCTCCCTCCGTTATTTGCCGGATCTCAGGCCTGAGGCCTACTTTCCACAGTAACTGGATGCAAGGTATTACAACTCCTTTATCAGGAGGAGTGGTTCTTGCTCCAAGCTTGCCATACAGCGTATGCCTTTCAGGCAGGGACGCCACCCCTTGGGTCTTTGGTTCTTGTCCTGGTCTGGCTGTTTTCCCATGTACTGCTTCTGTTCTGTGACTGTGCTAGGCATTCCTCCTACTATAAACTACTATATGGTTATATGGAAGGATTATATAAATCAGTAATAATGTGTCAGTACAGCTCCAACTACAATACCTATATGATTATATAGAAAAATTTATGGAACTAAGTATGCTAGATATAAGACTAAGTATGATTATATAAGCTAGATATATGTAAGCAGTAAGTTATATTTCAGGCACTAATTCTATAAACTAATATATGATTATATATAAAGGATTATATAAAGGAAACAGCTGAGTAATAACACTATAAACTAAGATATTCTTCAGGCACTAATGGTGCCTGGGGTTTGCACAGCTCTCCTTCCTCCGTGCCCATGTCGGGGGTTATCCACACCTACTCCTCAGGGCATTCCCAAATACCTTCATCACAATTAATGACTCCTGATCTCCCATTGTACAAAGTCCTTTGTATCTGTTAATCGTTTTCATTATAGCCTGCCAGGTTTTATCCAATTTGTGTGTTTCTCTTTTCCTACAAAATTATTCCACTCAGCTCACACATTTATTCAGCACCTACTATGATGGGCCAGGCAATGTGTTAAGAGACTGAGGAAACAGATGACTAAGAAAATTGCTAAAGTTGAAGAGCAGCATGTGGTTTATGTAGGAAACATACCTGAATAATATAGGCTCACCAGGACTTTGGTTATAAACAGTGCTTTATGTGTCATAGATGCTCAATAAATATCTAAATTGAGTGTGATGCTAGGATATTCATTCATTTGGAATATTATAAAAATACAAACACCTGCTATGTGCATAGACTGCTAAAGCCAAAAGTCAAAAAAAAAACTGCTTTTAATTAAACTCACCTTGGACATATTATTTCTAATCCTCACTACAACCCTGCAAAGTATTATCTCTAATTTGCAGATAAAGAAATTGGGCTCAGCAAAATTCAATAATTTATCTAGGACCACACAACTAGCTTTCAATCCAGTTATATAACTAAAACATACACATATGGAAAACTAAGCCATTACAATACAGTATGAATAGTTTGGAATACTGAAGGAAGGCTAGCTATGCCTAGAAATGGACCATAGCCTATAAACATTTGAAATATTATTTGGATTTTTTTTTATGCTTTCTTTTTGTATACCGAGATTCAGCGTGTATGTGTGTAGGTTTATTACATAGATACATCATGCAGTGGTGAGATCTGGGCTTCTAGTGTACCCATCACCCAAACAGTGAACATTGTACCCAATAGTTAATTTTTCAACCCTCACCCTTCCCTTCCCATCCTCCCCACTTTTGTAGTCCCCAGTGTCTATTATTCCCCTCTATGTCCACGTGTACCCAGTGTTTAGCTTCCACTTATAAGTGAGAACATGTGGTATTTGATTTTCTGCTTCTGAGTTATTTCACTTAGGATAATGGCCCCAGCTCCATCCATGTTGCTGCAAAAGACATGATTTCATTATTTTTATGGCTACATAGTATTCAATGGTATATGCATACCACATTTTCTTTAACCATCTGTTGGTGGACACTTAGGTTGGTGGTTGATTGTATGTCTTTGTCTTTTTGTCATAACAATTTCTTTTTTTTTTTTTTTTTTTTTTTTTTTTT
>NW_016107411.1:3928743-3935182 GCF_001604975.1 Cebus imitator | reverse complement strand
TCACAGACAGGGTCTTGCTCTGTCACCCAGCTGGAGTGCAGCGGTGTAATCATAGCTGACCACAGCCTTGAATTCTTGGGCTCAAGCAATCCTACCACCTCAGTCTCTCGAGTAGCTAGGACTACTGGCATGTACCATCATGTCTGGTTAACATTTTAATTTTTTGTAGAGATGGAGGTTTTGCTGTATTGCTTAGGCTGGTCTCAAACTCCTGGCATCAAGTGATCCCCCTGCCTCAGCCTCCCAAAACTCTGGGATTACAAGCATGAGCCACCACACCCAGTTACAAATTTGTTTTCCTTTGGGTACCCAATAGTGAGATTGCTGGGTCAAATGGTAGTTCTATTTTTAGTTCTTTTGAGAAATCTCCATACTAGTATCTACAGAGATTGTACTAATTTACATTCCCACCAACAGCGAATAAGCAATCCCTGTTTTCTGAATTTTCATAAATATCTGTTTTTTGACTTTTTAATAATAGTCCTTCTGACTGGTGTGAGATGGTATCTCACCATGGTTTTAATCTGCATTTCTGTGATGATTAGTGATGTTGGGAATTTTATCATGCTTTTTGGCCACTTACATGTCTTCTTTTGAGAAATGTCTATTCCTGCCCTTTGCCCCCTTTTTAATAGATTTTAATTTTTTCTGGTTCAGTTGAGTTCCTTGTAGGGTCTAGATATTAGTCCTTTGTTGGATGCATAGTTTGCAAATATGTTCTTCCATTCTGTATGTTAGTTATTTATCTTACTATGCAGAAGCTTTTTAGCTTAATGAAATTCATTTGTTTTTGTTTTTGTTGCATTTGTTTTGGAGGACTTGCTCAAAAATTCTTTGCCTAGGCCAATGTCCACAAGAGCTTTTCCTAGGTTTTCTTCTAGGATTTTTGTTTTTCAGGTCTTAACATTTAATTCTAATTCATCTTGAGTTAATTTTGGTATATAGTGAAAGAAAGGGGTCCAGTTTCATTCCTCTACATGTCTATCCACTTTGTCTAGCACCATTTATTAAATAGTGTCCTTTCCCCATTATTTATTTTTGTTGTCTTTGTCTAAGATTAGTTGGTTGTAGGTATGTGGCTTTATTCCTGTAGACTATCTGCAATACCCTTCAGCTACACAAATAAGCAAAAAAGTACAAACCAAAAGCTGCAATATAGCCTTACTAAATTAGCTAAAACTCTTTCAACACTCATTGTTGAAGGAACAGAGAGAGAAAAAAATCATACCACAATGTCAATGGTTATGTAGGTATTGAAATTTTTTTGTTAAATTCTTCTGAAATTTTCTAATGTTCCTCAATAAGCATGTATTACCTTTCTAATCAGAAAAATAAACTTTAAAAAATTGAGTGGGCTTTGGATGCCATGTGTACCTTCATCTGCATACAGTATAAAGACATACCTAACCTCTTCACTCTTCAGACATACCGAAAACCACCGCAGTCTACACATATGCCCCAAATTACTATTTTCTTCCCAAATAAAATATTCTAATTTCAAAAATTCATCTCTACATTCTGACTCCACAGCTTTTAGTACTTAATAATGTTTTTGTTTTTAGTTGACAAAAATTATAGTATACAACATGATGTTTTGAAAAATGTATACACTGTGGAATGGTTAGATAAAGCTAACATATGCACCCTTCGGCTTTTTAAAAACTAACGTCCAATTCATCTATCAACGACCAATCAAAATTCCGTGAGAGTAACGCCTTTGCTTAGCTTTCCAGTCCTGTTAAACGGTGAGAGACAAAAGGGTCCCCATGACCCTGCCCAACAAGACGCCACGCAGCCAGAAAACGCCAAGTGACCCCCAGGCAGATTTCCGGAAGAAATCGGCTCTCCGAACCTGGAAGTGAAGACAGAAAACGCACGGCATTCTGGGAAGCGTTACGGAGGCGGGATTGCGTTTGCTGGCTGTTACCAGGACAACCGGAGGCGATTGACCGTTATCTGCGGTTTGGAGCCGTTAGCGCGAGAGGTGGAGATGTTCAGAGGTCATTTAGGATGAGCTAAAGGGTCGTGGGGGCTCTCTTAAGATTATCTTAACAAGAGGTTTCCGGTCGTGCCCCGCGCCCCAGCCGCTGGACTGGGGGATCTGAGTCGCACTCTCTCGTTTGTCTGAGTCAGTCTTAAGGTGAAATGAAGTGTGGCCCAGTGACTTCACTGTCGCTTTCCTAGTTTTCTGTCTTCTTTTAGGAAATGTAAGTTGAGAATTTCTAATTTACATCGGGATGTGTTCTAATGCGCTTGTTTTTAAAATTGTGGAAAATTTTAGAAAATAAATCTCACCAGTCATCCAGCTACCCAGAACAAAATTTTCATGTATTACCTATTAATTTTTTTCTCTGCATTTTTTTTATAGTTGAGATGATTTAGGGAAAACCATTTTGTGTCCTGCATATATGTATGAATACGATATAATTTTGGTATTAATATCACAGCAACAAAGAAGGCATTGAAGACTTTGAATCTGTTTACAGTGAATTGAAAAGGCAGGATGAAGTGGACACAGCATGTGAAGACAATTCTTTCAAGAAGTTTGGCTGTCAAGGAAAATAGAGAATGTGAGTAGCCAGAGGACAATGACAGGTGAAAGAAAGAAATTGGGAGCCAGACAATACAGCCTGACAGTTTATGCCTGTATTGATGTCCCACCTCTATCACAAAATATTGAGTATCCTTGGGGAAAAAATATATATACTGTAATAGGAGAAAATGATTGGAAGAGAAACTGAGGCAAAAGTAACTAGAAAACAAAATAAAGCCAGAGGTATGTTAATACCCCAAAACTTCATACCAAAAGGTCCATGTAATTACTAGAGGGGTGCCACAAATTGGGTTCTGAGGTTCCTCACAACTAAACCAAAGGGTAATATAAGTTTCACATGATCCATATGAGGGAGGGGGACCAATGGCATATTATGGAATCCTGTTAGACATTAGCCGTATGAAATTCATTGGGTAATGTAAGTTCTTTAGACCTCATTTCTCCATTTCTTAAAGAGTGGAGTGAGGAAGGAAACTTAGAAGAGATGATCTTTTCATATCTCTTCCACTACTAGTAGTCTATGATCATATAGGCTGGAGACAGCAAACTCAAATGCCTAAATCAGGGACTAAGAAAGTTTCTTAAGTGAGGAAATGGACTCAATGTGATAAAAGCAAGGAGTAATAGAGTTTATAATGGTGGAGTTGATTGAGCTGTCCCCTCTAAAACTCCAGACAATTCTTGTAAGGATAAGGACCCAGTGTTGCCAGATGTTCTGAGTTTTCGGGAGAAACAGGGAAATCATATTTTTGATAATAATATACAAAACAAATAAAACACCTCTACTGGCTAGATACAATTCATGGGTCACTAATTTTCAACCTCTGCTATAGGTGAAAGGACCTCAACAAGAGGGATAATTGTTTGAATTAAAGAATTAAATATGAAGAAAAAAGAAGAAATTAAAAAGAATACCAAGATTTCCCCTTGGCAATAAGGAGGAGATAGTAACATTGATACTAAAATTAGCAGGTTTAGGGAGAGAAGGTGCTTGACTGTGAGTTTCTTCAACATGGGGCAAACTTGTGTCCATAGCACATGAATCCAATTCAGCTGTTGGGTTTGAGAAATCTGTGGGATTTATCCGGGGAAAGGGTACAGGAATGTAGGTCAGGAGTTTGGGGAGAGAAGATGAAAAAGGAGCTAAAGATGTAAGATTCATTCTTTCAATAAAGTTTTATTGATCATATATCACACTATGTATTTTCACAAGACTCTAAACTGTCTGAGGGCAGAAACCCCATTTTTTTTAAACAATTACCCAGCTCCTAGCACAACACATAGTCAGTGCTTACGTATGTTGAATAAAGAAATGAAAAAATACAAAACACTGTGTTTTACAGTATGCAAGATGCAGAGTTGAAATAGAAAATCTTTTTTTTTCCATTTATTTTATCGCATTTTAGGTTTTGGGGTACATGTGAAGAACATGCAAGATTGTTGCATAGGTACACATGTGGCAGTGTGATTTGCTGCCTTACTCCCCATCACCTATATCTGGCATTTCTCCCCATGCTATCTCTCCCCAACTCCCCACCCCCCCCCGTCCCTCCCCTATTTCCCCCCAACAGACCCCAGTGTGTAGTGCTCCCCTCCCTGTGTCCATGTGTTCTCATTGTTCAACACCCGCCTATGAGTGAGAACATGCAGTGTTTGATCTTCTATTCTTCTGTCAGTTTGCTGAGAATGATGGTTTCCAGATTCATCCATGTCTCTACAAAGGACACAAACTCATTGTTTTTTATGGCTGCATAATACTCCATGGTGTATATGTGCCACATTTTCCCTGTCTAGTCTATCATCGATGGGCATTTGGGTTGGTTCCAGGTCTTTGCTATTGTAAACAGTGCTGCAATGAACATTCGTGTGCACGTGTCCTTATAGTAGAATGATTTATAATCCTTTGGATGTATACCCAGTAATGGGATTGCTGGGTCAAATGGAATTTCTATTTCTAGGTCCTTGAGGAATCACCACACTGTCTTCCACAATGGTTGAACTAATTTACACTCCCACCAACAGTGTAAAAGTGTTCCTATTTTTCCACATCCTCTCCAGCATCTGTTGTCTCCAGATTTTTTAATGATCACCATTCTAACTGGCGTGAGATGGTATCTCAATGTAGTTTTGATTTGCATTTCTCTGATGACCAGTGATGATGAGCATTTTTTCATGTTTCTTGGCCTCATGTATGTCTTTTTGTAAAGTATCTGTTCATCTGGCATCTACTTGAGGGTGGAGGGTGGGAGAATGGAGAGGAGCAGAAAAAGGCTTAATACATGGGTGATGAAATAATCTTTACAGCAAACCTTCACAAGTACCCCAAACCTAAATAAAAGTTTAAAAAGAAAATCTTCCTAAAGAAGTTTATAGGGCAAGGGCCCCATATCCTAAAGGAAGGAAGAGAGAGAGAGAGAGAGAGAAAGAAAGAAAAAAAAAAAAAAGAGAAAAAGGGAGGGAGGGAAGGAAGGAAGGGAGGGAGGGAAGGAGCATATAAGCCAGAAAGTAAGACACATAAGTAACTAATGCAAGTTAAAAAACTACCATGGGATTCAGAAGGGGAAGATCTTTTTAAAAGAAGTTAAGAAGTTAAGCTGTGTCTTTCTTGATAATGAACGGTTAGGATTCAATCACATAGGTGTTAGGAGACGAACTGATCAGAAGCAGTTAAATAGATGTAGGCCGGGTGTGGTGGCTCACACCTTAAGTAAGCCCTTTGAGAGACTGAGGTGGGTGGATCACTTGAGGTCAGAAGTTTGAGACCAGCCTGGCCAACATGACAAAACCCTGTCTCTACTAAAAATACTAAAATTAGCTGGTGTGGTGGTACACGCCTGTAATCCCAGCTACATGGGAAGCTGAGGCAAGAGAATCGCTTGAACGTGGGAGGCAGCCACCGCCCTCCAGTCTGGGTGGCAGAATGAGACTCCGTCTCAAAAAAAATTAAAAAAAAAAATGTATACCCTTTTGAAAGTCAGTATTTGAAAGTGCCAAAAAAAGTGAATAGTGAAACAATTTGAAGCCAGAACCTTGAGAATCACCCATGTATAAAGAAAATGAGGAAGAAAAACCAACAAAGTAAACAAAGTCATCAGAAAGCTAAGAGAAACATCTGGAGAGTGTGTTTCATAACAACTAAGATTCCAGGTTTCAAAAAGGAAAGGTCAGCCAGTGTTGTCAAATACTACAGAGACAGCAAGCCATCAAGGGGAATCCAAGGCCATTGGATTTGATGGTTAAGGAAATCATTGATGACTTTAAACAACTTGCTGATGAATATAAGAAGAGGAGCTTGAAAATGCAGTAGCATTGAGAGGCTTCTTGATTTGTTTAGGGAGGTAGGGAATGGGGTTCCATAGGCACAGGGGAAGAAAATAGAAGGTGAGATTAAGCTGCAAAACAGGATAAATTTATGAAGCAAGATTTTGGAGCAGTAATGAGATCAAGAAATGAGGGAAGAGTAACATCAAAAATCTGCATTATAATTCTAACAAATTATGTTTTCCTGACCAATGGCCTGGTTTCTTTTCACCCTTATGGGCCTAAAATAACTTCATAATCTAAAGAATGGTATTAGAACTTTAACTTACTAATATTTGCTAATGTTGCTTTTAAATCCTTTTTTTTATAAACAGATATTATTGGTGGGGCATGGTGGCTCACACCTGTAATCCCAGCACTTTGGGAAGTCATGGTGAGCAGATCACCTTAGGTCAGGAGTTGAAGACCAGCCTGGCCAACATGGTGAAAACTGGTCTCTATTAAAAATACAAAAATTAGCTAAGTGTGGTGACAGGTGCCTGTAATCCTTCCTACTCAGGAGGCTGAGGCAGGAGAATCACTTGAACCCAGGATGTGGAGATTGCAGTGAGCCGAGATCACACC
>NW_016107411.1:3926550-3928070 GCF_001604975.1 Cebus imitator | reverse complement strand
AAAAAAAAAAAAAAAAACATGAAAAAAACAAGAAAATCGAATTCATAAAGGGTAAATGCACTGTCATATAATAAAGCATGAAACAAGAAAAATAAACACAGGGTGATAATGGAGTAGGAATAAACAGTCATGGAACAGAATTCAAAGCCTGAATATATCTAAGAGCACTTGCCAAATTTAATATGTGGTAAATTAAGAAAAGATTAATCCAGTAAAGTATATAAAAACATTGAGCCAGATTTAGAGGAGAAAGATAATTAGATCCTTACCTTATTCCCAGAATAAATTTCAAATGGATTTGTGACATAAATGTAAAAATTGAAGCCCGATTCTCAATATATATTGATTGGCATATAATTGGCACAATCTTTAGAAATATCAATTAAATGTTAAATATTAATAATGTACAACACAGACTTTCAATTCCAGAAATATATCCTACAGAAACAAAATATTTGTATAAATATAGGTAATGCAGTATTGGAATATCAAAAGTAGTAGTACACATATGAAATAGGATATGGATATAGGATATCATACATTCACAGAGGAGCAATATCACAACAGGGAGGTGAAAATTGATTCTTAAGAGAAACTTTTTTTTTTCTAAAGCATAGATACACATAAAGCATATAAACGGATATCCAGTATATATGTGTTATTGAAACTTCATGGGAGAGTAATAAGAAAAAAACTGTCTATGCCAGGCACGGTGGCTCATGCCTGAAATCCCAGCACTTTGAAAGGCCAAGGTGGGTGGATTATGAGATCAGGAGATCAAGACCGGCCTGGCCAAGATGGTGAAACCCCTTCTCTACTAAAAATACGAAACTTAGCTGGGTGTGGTGGCGGGTGCCTGTAATCCCAGCTACTCGGAAGGCTGAGGCAGGAGAATCTTTTGAACCTGGGAGGTGGACGTTGCAGTGAGCCAAGATCGCGCCACTGCACCCCACACTCCAGCCTGGGGAACAAAGCAAGACTCTGCCGAAAAAAAAAAAAAAAAAAAAAAGGGGGGGGGGGAAGGAGGGAGGGAAAGAAGGAAGGAAGGAAGGAAGGGGGGGAGGGGAGGGGAAACGGTCCAAAAAAAAAAAAAGGAAGGAAGATGACTAAAAGGCTGAGAAAAGCTGTTGTATATAATGTGATACCATGTTAAAAAGAATGAGGTAGATTTTTGTATGTTGACAAGAGGATGCCCCAAGATACATTGTTTTTAAAAAACAAGTTGTAAAATAGTATGCATGATGTGATTACTTTTTTAATAATTAATATATGTTGATACAAACAAAAAAGTATTGGTGTTTTTCTTTGGGGTTAAAATTAATGTTCAATTCTATATTATGTTTACAACTTTTAATAGCACTTTAATAAGAAGATAACTTGTAAGAATAAGTGAATATTGAGGCCGGGCGCGGTGGCTCAAGCCTGTAATCCCAGCACTGTGGGAGGCCGAGGCGGGTGGATCACGAGGTCAAAAGATCGAGACCATCCTGGTCAACATGGTGAAACCCCGTCTCTACTAA